>NC_040045.1:6057516-6197375 GCF_003713205.1 Coffea eugenioides
TTACCTCTGTTGAAGGAGCTTTGCACTAGGTAACCATCCATTGCCAATCTTTCATTTCTCAAGCTTTGTCCTCCCAGTTCACCTACCCTCCTCATTATCTAAAATTACTTTTAAACAATCTCAAAAGTAAGATTAGTTAAGAAGGATAGATTCCAAGACACAAACTAAAACAGAAAAAAAATAATAATAATAATAAAATTTGACTCAAAAAAAATGACATAAAACACACAAGATACAACAAAAACAACAAAAATAAGAAAAATTGTCTAAATTAATAAAGTTGCTCTTCACACCGATATTACCAAATCTTCCCCGGCAACGGCGCCAAAAACTTGACGGGTATTTTACATACGTGCAAGCTAAAAAATACCGAATTACACCCGTTCACTGCAAGTATACAGATCAACTAGTAGTTTAGGGTATATATCGGGTCGATCCCACAAGGAAGAGTGAACAATTACCGGTATTACTAAAGTTTCTTTATTATTTAGACTATCAATGAATAATAAGAAATTTAACCTACTGCACTTATACAAGAAATTAACAAGTAAAAGCTCCTTAGGTTGTGGTATCCCTAACTACTCATGCAAGTGTTATATTTGGATCATTGAATACTACATCTAGGCTAGTTATCGTGTAATTTCCTTATGCATTTGAATCCTACTTTCGTAGTGAATCAATTATACTTATAACTAATCCATACCTATTCTCATGGTTATGAAATTAGCTACAAGTTTATTTCTTCAGTGAAATTACATGAAATGAATCACTAAAAACCACATAGGTGCACCTCTACTTTCGTGAGTGTACTCCCTATGTTTAGCACTTCTTGAACTAGTGTTAAATCTCAATTTTCATTGCAGAAACAACACCTTAGATAATCAGAATTAATGGTACCAGATTAATCATGATTTAAAGAGCCAAAGTGCTAAATAACTTGCTCAAATCATAGCAAACAAATAACCAAATAATAAATACTAACAATTATAGAAAGTTCAACCAAACCCAAGGCTTAAACTTTAGATACACATATTTAACATAAAATCCAGAAATTGCATATTAACTAAATTTGGAATCAAGTACAAAAGATAAAGAATTGGAGAAGAGATAACCCTTGTCACATGAGCTTCAACTCCTCCTTCTTCATCTCAATCTTCATCCTAATCTAGCAATATACAAGAGTGGATGAACTAACTAGCTAAACTATACTACACTAATCTAATACTAAGAGAATGGAAAAACTACATTTCTGCACTTCCAAGCTTCTCCCGTATGATTCCTCTTTCCTAGACCTCAAATGTCTCTACATATAAGCTGATGAAAAGTCCTTCCCTTACCAGTCATAAATTTCTGCTATGACTCTCCACTTTGATTCTCCAAATCTGGATTTGTTAAGGGAGTCAAAAATAATGGCTTTTGACTTGGAACCTTGGCTATATCTCTTCCTTATGTCTTCTGAAGCATGTGCAGCCTACGTTTTCTCTCCAACTCTAGCTGGAAAGTAGTGTGAAGATGAAAAAAATGGCTGAGCAAATTACAGAAATTCGGCTGCCATACACGTTTTTACTTTTGACCTCACGTCAACTGCATTTTTCTCCATGATGAAGGCCGAACTGGCTTTTGTGCAAAACACAAAAGTTGTAGCCCTTTGAATTAGAGTTCCAATGCTTCAAGAATCATCTAATTTGGAGATCGGTGGACTGAGATATGGTCAAAATACCATAGACTGGTCAATTCTGGGCTTCAGCTTTCGACCATCCAGATAAGTTTCTGTGTTTCGACCTTTTGACCAAGAAAACGGCTGAATTGGACTTTGATGTCTCATACCAAATGTAGATATATCTCTTAGCTTCAAAATGGTACCAAGATCACCTTGATCCGATCATTGTAGCTCCTGATATAGTCAAAATACGAAAATGTGTCTGAGTTGTGAAAGCTGACTTTTCTTGATTTTTGTCCTCAAATTGCATTTCTTCCTTTTACACTTCATATTTTATTTTCACAACTTTAATCCATCATCAATAATCCAAATATATTCTCAATGCACTTCATTTGATGATTGAATCATTAAACCTACAAAATATGAAGTTTTTACCATAAAAATCCATAAAATGCAATGTTTAGCCACTTTAACATAAAATGTAGTTTTTTACCAAAACCTTAGTTATTCTAGTTATAAAACTAAATAATCAAACCAAAATTAACTAATAAAACACACTAAAAAATACGTAAAATAAACTCTTATCAATAGTGGCTTGCTCAGTTCCGAGAGGAACCTTGAGCTTCTCAAACAGAAGGGAGAGAAAGCGAGGGAACCCAAGTCAGGTTTCGCCGGCCCTCATTCGAACGGTAGGCGCATGTAGCTGATGATAATACTGGGCAGAGGTATTCCAGTCAGCTGGCGACCTACTCCGTTCATCATCTTGTCCAGGAAGTAGAGGTCACTGTTGCGGAGCTCTCGTTTTTCACTTCTTTTTGGTACCACATTGTAAGCAAAAAGATAGAATATCAAGTGGTACCGAAGCTCGAAGGAATCCGCGTACACTATGAGCTTCTTAGAACTTCCTCGCTCACGGTATTGACGCTTAAGACGTGACACAGCTTCTCCTACTTGCCATGGATCACTTGCCTTGAATTCCTTGGTCAATTTCACGTCTTCTCCATCGTCCTTGAGTTTGACGAATTTGGCGATTGTATCCCGATTGAGAGCCACTCTTTTGCCTCGAACCCACGAGACGATGAGGTTGCCACTGTGGCTCTGTTTGTTTTCTACATTGGCGTAGAATTCCTGGACCAGATTGGGATAGTAATGCTTGGGCAATTGAAGGATGTTCTCCCATCCGAGTCTCTTGAATGCCGTAGAGATGTGGTAGTGCGCATCCACCTCCGGTGCTAGGTGCTTTTCAATGATAATTTCCTTATCTAAGCCTACTTCGTATCACTGTTGATTCTCGAGTGACGTGAATCTAGTGGTATCATAATCCGGAAGTAGCTCGTCTCGGCTAGTGGACGCTGTCTTACGCCGTGAGCGTGGAGGTGACTCAGGTGAAGGGGAGTTCTCCACTGGTGTCTCCTCAGGTGAGGGAGTACGTTCCTCGCTTGAACAGGGGGAAGAAGTGCGAATAATAGCCCTTCTTGTGCGAACCATTGTGCCTATATCAAGAACAAGATCAATGCACATTAAAAGTAATTTGAAAAAATTTCAACAGAGTTTCCCCTTGTAAAAGGACGAAACTCCCTGCCAACAATCAACAAATTGAAGCAAATACTCTGCTTAACACATTCTCAAATCCACTTTTAATATTTAGAAGATATATTTTCAATAAGGAAATCAACCCTCACATGATAAATCCAAATGTGTGAGATTTAAAACCATTTGCAAGCATAGAATATTATCTCAAAGTAAAACGGACTATCAAAGACAATGTGCTATTAAGTTAAGCCTTAATCATCAATTGAACACAACATCTCATTTCAAACAATTTTCAGCTTTTGTCTATTTCCCTCAAAGCAATACATAACAATCCACTATACTTGCTACAATGAACTTCATTTCAAATAATCAAATGCCAATTATACAAAGAAACAAGAAATTGCAAACAAGTATAATGTGTTTTCATGAGAAAAATTATACAAAATTTATCACCATATTAACAAATTTCTCGATTCTAAGCAAACAAGCATTTCTAATGACATATACTAGCACAATGTAGCAAAATTATAGCATTAAAATCCAACATATATGCATTTCCCAAATTTGTAGAAAAATACAAAAAAATTGAGAATTGAGAAATGTAAAATTTCAAAGAAAGTTGAAAATTGTTACCTCAAATGTGTAGAGTGATGATAAAGGAAGATGATGACGCAAAAATGAACAAGAAACAAGCTCAAATCCGCCTCAAAATGGAAGAAATCAGTTCGGCCCTTTTGTTTCCTAATGACGATCAAAATCCACTTTTGATGATGTTTTGCGGTGAAATAGCTTGGGGTTTTTGATCAATTTAGGGTTGGGAAGATGTTTATGGTGAGAAATTGATGATTGATGGATAAAATGGAAGATTAGAGAGAGAGGGCTAGGGTTTCGGGGAGAGAGAGAGGAGAAAGCTGTAAAATGGGGAACTGAGGCCTCGTTTCCCTTGTTATCGCGAACCGATTCGAGGTCGGATCCTTTCTTAACGCCCTCGGATCCGACAGGGGCTCGGATCCGCACCGACAGAAGCACAGACGATCTCTCGGATCTTTCTGGAAATTTTTTGAATCCGAGCTCGGATCAAAGGATCCATGGTCGGATCCGTCTGGATTTTTTGGATCCGAGCTCGGATCTGTGTTTCTCTGCACTAATTGTAGAAACTGTAATTTTTCAAACTTTTTCTCCCTTTTCCGGTCAATTCCAAAACACGCTTTGAACAAACTTTTTATCAATTCTAACCTTCCACGCACGTGTAATATACCATAAATACATTATCCATCTTCTCAAAACACATCAAACACATCTACATTGCAAATCGAGGGGTGAGGTACTTTGATCATTTTTGCACTTTTACACCAAAATGGCTCTTTTGGGCATTAAATGCATATCAAATGAGTCCATGAGCATTTATAACCATGTTATCACCAAAACTCACTTGAACATACTTGAAATGCACAATGTATATATGAATGGTATTGCTAAACACTTAAAGCACAATTTGATAAGAAAACCTCCCTTTTTACAGTTGTTCTTCAATTGTACTTCCAAAATGGATGATGAAACTCCAGTACCTCCTACAAACAAGTGAAATACATCTAATTAGTCAATTAAATCATACCAAAATGTAAGAAACACATAAAAACACACAACTACAATATTATTATTGGATTGCCTCCCACAAACGCTTTTGTTTATAGTCGTTGGCTTGACTATTGAACCTCATTTTTTCAATGAGGCTTGGTTAAAGAATAATCCACCATTTTTGGACGTGGTGGATCATTAAAAGGTGTGACAGTCCCACCTCCCCCTAAGACGAACCAAAGGGTTCGGCGAACCGCCTGCCCAACTCTCGCCGGGACTCACTACAGTTCTCAATTAAAATACATCACTCACATCAAAACATGCTTCTTTACATGTATCAAAAGTTATAGCACGAGTTAGAAGTCACAAAACAAGCCCAATATGTCAAATACTGCATATAGGCAATTAAGTGCCACAAAATATAGAAGTATATGCAAGCAGGATACAAAAAGCCTCACGGCGCGCACCACCCTTCCTAAGTCCATAGTTAAACCAAAGGGTCCAAATATCACTAATTTCAATCAGATCACATGCCTTTACGAAATTAGATCCAATCAAACCATAACACAAGCTAAAACCAAAGGTTATCCATTCGAAATTCAAAATCTTTAATAAGCAAGCCACCAGCCAGAGCACCATCATCTCCAAGAATAACCAGTCTTAGGGTTTTATAGTTAAAGCCTCAAGCTCCAAGTTCAAACCCAAGAAATAGGTACAACTTGCTAACTTAGGTGTCAAATGGAAACCAAGTCAATTCACACTAACTTTGTGCTCTTGAATGCGGTTACTCTATATCTCAAAGTTCCCTCAGTCCGTACACCTAAAGATAGGCTCACTCTTCTTGAAAACCAAGAATTTTAAAACATAAGAAGAGTATTTAAAGTAACCAAAAATCTTATCAAGTTTAAGATTTACATTATAAAAACATAAGTTCACCATTCTTCCGAAAACTCAAGATATTTTTTTTTTTTTTTTTTTGTAAAGCATAGACAAATTCAAGTGTGAGAATACACCAGTATACAATCAAGGGGGAAAAACTTAGTTTAGAAAATTTTAACCTTGTATCAGCCCATCATATACGAAATTCAACAAACTCATCAGTTATTCACAAATTTTCAGATTGAAATTCAAGTAAAATTCACATATTTACCAAAATCGGAAAATTATACATACTTAAGCATATACATATCATTTCCAATCATCGTTTGAAAATAAAACTAGTACATCCTCGTTTTTCTTTAGAATTTCAAAGCAGAAATTCTCTAGGAGGTAAATGGGCGGGAAAATACATTTTATTCCTTTGAAACTCTTTTATCTTGGTTCAAAATCACCATATATGGAGTTTGACCATCAAATCCCGGTCTCTTATCCTCTATAGCCAGTACTAATAATTGCCTCAATTCTTTCCACACTTACAAGTATAATAATAATTCAAATTCATCCAATCTTTCACTACTAATCCTCATCCCAATTTTTCCTTCAATATAACATCACCTAATTCCTCAATTTTTTTTTTCTACAAGTCCCAAGTAAGAAACTCTCAAATAATCAATTTCTTTAACCCCTAGGATACAATAGGTCCTCATTCACATAATATTCAAATTAATCCCACAGTTAGGCATCCTAAACTTTAAGCCGAGGATACACTACAAGATCTAGAGCCTAAGCTCTGATACCAACTGTGACAGCCCCACCTCCCCATAAAGCGAACCAAAGGGCTCGGCGAACCGCCTGTCCAACTCTCGCCGGGACTCACTACAGTTCTCAATTAAAATACATCACTCACATCCAATAACATAGGGTACAACCTCAAGAATAAACGAAATAACATTTTTCAAACTTAGAACGAGATAAGTTACATTACAAATCTCAAGTAAGGGTATCATTCCCCGAATAAGATAAAAGTTCTCAGTTCTCAAATAATTACATCAAATACTTATCAAGTGAATCGAATTCAAATTATATATGAGATATCCCTTCAGGCACTAATAACTCAATACAAGCGCTTTCTTTGGCCTCGAGCCCTGTGGGAAAAAATTATTTTTGGGGGTCACTAATTAAGCCTCAGAACTTCCACTTCCAAACCTGTTAAGGAAAACAAATTGGGGTGAGCTAACGCTCAGTGAGGCCAAGGGAAAAACATGCAAGCATGCTAGCAAAGACACAATATAAAGCAATAACTCGAGTAACAAGTAACTGCGAAACGTTAAGCAACTAGGGAATTTAATCACAATAAAAGGATACGGGAGCTCTCAGGAGCTAATCCACGCGCGATCCAAGCTCAGGTAGTTGACCCTCCGTCAACTTTCACAGTTATCCATGTAGAACTCCACTTACTACCTCCAGCCACCATGACACCCTCTTGGATCCGTAACCAAACAAGCATGTAGGTGGTATCACTTAACAAGTATACCTAGCAAGACCCCTTATTTGGATCAAGCTATAACACTTCCCAAGGTTCACCAAGTTTCTCGACCAAGCCCTTGCCGGCTCGAGTTACAAGGCTAGCCAATGGGTTGGGGCGTCCCCCCCATTCACTTTTAGGTCGATGAGACAAAGCTCCTATCGACAAGATTTGGTCATAGCATTGAGACGGGATGAGCGGTACCTCCTACCCTAAAAGGGCATGATACATTCTGCCGCTCAATGCTCACGAAAAACACTTTCATTTGCATTCACATGTAACACGTATCACTTATCAAGCAAGCAATTTCATGAAAGAGAGGACAAGGGCGATAAAGTACGCCCTAGCCTCATTAACTAGCAAGTACAAGAATCATTTCATTTAAACACTTCACATGCACTTGATACTCACCAAGTATCAAAAGTCAAAGTTTGAGAAATTAGCTCTAAGACGCTTCGCCGGGAGTTCCCTCGAAGTCCTCTTGAGATCCTGAAAGTATGCAATAATGCATTGTATCTCAAATTCCAGGCCATACAGTATTCGTGTAAAGAAAAGAAATAGTCAATTTTGACTCCACAATTCAAGTTTCCAAAGTATTTCAGTTCATAAGGAACCGACTTTCAAATGAGGTCTCAAGTGATAGGTGAACTCATGAAAATAGGTTTGAAATGCTCTAAGAGTTGTAAAAATGTAACCTAGGCCCTTAAAAGAACATTTAGGTCCAAATTGGAAATTTTCACTTTTCGAGTCATTCGTGGAAAAATCAGTCCGGAAGTTCGGAAAGTCTAAAATAGAAAATTTTACACCGTCAAAAACTTCATTCGAAGCATAACAACTTTGTAGAAGGTCACTTTCCAAGAATCAAATCAGAAACAAGTCAATTTCTCCAAGAAAGTTTACTATTCATTGAAGATAGGTCAAAACAGTCCAAGTTTTTCCAATAATTTTGGAATTTCGCTAAAAATCATAGAATCAAAACCAGCCTTTGAAATTTGATATGCATGTAAAGTTCCAATCCAGGTTTCAAATGAAAAAAATGGAACTCGATTCCGATGTTCCTAGCTCAAGAAATAAAAAGTTGAAGTTCGCTAAAATTCCTGGACTGTTGGCCTATTTTCCAGATTTAATGCACTTCGCTAATTAGGCCGTATCTCACTCGATTCTCAGTGAAATTGAAAACGGTTGGTGGTGTTAGAAACTAGGTTCACAAGGATATATTTATGCAGAAGAAATCATTTCCAAAATCCAGACATAAGCGGTTCAAAATCAAGCAACAAAATGGATTTTCTGGACAGTCTCGGATGAACAGTAATAAACAGGCAGCCAACTTTCAAAACTCGCCACGAATCGCTCGGGACGAACTAGAAAATGAGCTTGGTACCATTTTAAAGCTCTAAGAGTCTACTTTCAAATGCCACAAACGGTACTCAATTTCGATCAACGAGCAAAACGTTATAGCTACACAAATGTTGCTGGTCAGAAAATTCTGGAGCTTGTTCCAGTTTTGCTTCTTTACTTGTAACTCAAAATTTAACCAACCATTTGGGTTGATTTTTGGTAGACAACCACAATACACATAGCACAACATATCTACACCAATTTGGAAGCTCAATTAGCACCAGAAAATTTTCGAAATTACAGGGCAGCAGCAAACAAGAAAGTCGGCAGCAAGTCAGAAATTTCAGACAGTACCTTCTCCAAATTTCTAACTTTCTTCCAACTTCATTCCATCAATCATTCTATATACATGTAACATAGCACAATATCAGCAACCACAACATGCTAATTCATCACATCAGTCACCAATAAACATCCTCAAACCCTCGAGCATGTCATGGAATTGCAAGAACATAATTACTCAACCAATCAACCCAAATTCTACCATAGGTTGCAAACCCATGCTACCTTTGCTCCATTTGAGCTATAATTTTGCAAGATTGAAGTGTGGGTGAGTGAGTTACCTCAAGAACTTAGTTGGACAGCTTTAGGGCAGAAATCTTGACCGAAATTCCTCCAAGAAAACCGATGAACAGCCCCCTCTTCCAAGCTAGGATCAAAGCCCTCTAATGGATGATGAAATTTGGAAGTGGATTGAAGCAAGTTTGTGAGGATTTTGGCTAGATTTTTTTCTTCCCATCTTCGGCCAACTAGAGAGTGACGAGAGGAGAGAGAGTGAAATCAGGTATTGTAATGAAAGTGGAGAGAATTGGTGACTTAATGGTTAAGTCTAAGTGTCAACTCATGCTAGGTCCGTTTAGGGTTTTTGCGTGTCCAATTTTCGCGCTCGTTTGCAACTTTTGTGCACTAAACCTCTGAGGTAATTTCCCTAGTATATTAATAGTACATTACTAGTAGTCTAATATCATGTTCTTAAAATCTCCAATTAATCAAATTAATGTGCTTGTCGGAGCCTTTTCGGCACGCGCGCGTATAAAGGTCAAACTTAAGGGTTTTCTCGTTTGAACTTGAAAATTCAACTTATTCGATTCTAAAACTCTAAAATATGATAATCCAAGTATATATATATAACAATAAAAATCACGATAAGCAATTCATCTTGAATAAATTTGGGCATTAAAATAATATGCGCGTAAAGAACAAATCGGAAAAATTTATTTTCGAGAAATTCATGTACTTTAGTATATTTTTTTTTTATTATTTTTTTTGGGTAACTCGAGTACGAAATATTTTTAAAATGACTAATTTAACAATATTTTGAAATAATAAAATTATGGGTCATCACATCCTCTCCCCCTTAAGAGAAAGTTCAACCAAACCCAACCCAAGGCATAAACTTTAGAGACACATATTGAACACAAAATCTAGAACTTGCATATTAACTATACTTAAGAATCTGATACAAAAGATAAAGAGTTGGAGAAGAGATAACCCATGTCACTTGAGTTTCAACTCCTCCTTCTTCATCTCCATCTTCATCCTAATCTAGCCAATATACAAAAATGGATGAACTATACTAGTCTACACTAAAACTAATCTAATACTCAGAAGATGTAGGAACTACATTTCTGCACTCCAAGTTTCTCCCGTATGTTTCTTCATTCCCTTTTCAATATTTGCTAGCTAGAGAGAATTTGCTATCGAAAAATCTGGCTACGTATGGATGTCCCAGCTTCTCCCTTGTGTCTCTGCATAAAAGGTGGTAGAAAGTCTACTCCTCTCACTTCATAATTTCCTCCACTCAGATTTTGTAAAAAGATGTCAAAGATATGATGTTTCCTTTTGTCTACAACTCATTTGGTCTTCTCTTTTGTTGCAGAAGCATGTGCCACCGATTTCTATCCCTCAAAATAGCTGTAAAAGTTGTGAGAAAGGTAAAGGAAAACGGTTGTGCCACTTGCTGAAGAGAGAGACAGATCCGAGGGGTGAAGATAGATCCGAGCTCGGATCAATGATGATCCGAGACCTTCTCTGATGGATCCAAGCTCGGATCGTTTGTACTCGGATGCACTACTCCAGAAGTACAGACGAGGACTCGGATCGCCCCTTATTCTCACGGATCCGGGCTCGGATCCGTGCTAGTATTTTCCAGTTTTTCACTTCTTTTCCTTTTTCTTCATTTTTGCTCCTAATTTCTTGTGTACTGTATCCTCTGGACAATCCTTACACTTCTTTCAGCTCGTGCATGAATTTCATACATTGATATCCTTCACAATTTCACAAAATTAACGCATTAATCCACTCATTTATCAAGTTTTGAACACTTAAACAATATTTAAGCAATTATCATCAATAGAGTTCAAAACATGCCAAAAGTTCATGCCAAAATTGTACAAAATACACGTTAAATATTCACTTATCAAAAACTTCCAGCAGTTTGGCACAAGAGAGGATATTCCTACTCGCCGTGTGAATGAAGTGAGCGTCTCATCAATGCAAGAGCAGTTGACAGAGTTAGCTTTTGTGGTTCGCCAGATGGCAATGGGGAATGTGCAGCAGGTGAAAGCATGTGGAATTTGCAAGGATGTTAGCCATCCCATTGATGGGTGCCTGATACTACAAGATGATAGCACGACACAAGTTAACATGGCTGGATACACACCCGTGCCCCGTAGACAGTGCGACCCTCATTCCAACACGTACAATCCAGGTTGGAGGAATCATTCGAATTTTAGTTATTGAGGGGGGGGGGTAAGCAAAATTCAACAGCCAGTAAGGGTTCCTAGTGCAGCACCCATCAAGATCTCAATCCTCTTCATCCAATACAGACACATCTTTGGAGGATATGGTCAAGACATTGGTTGCTAACACTGCACAACTTCAAAAAAACACCGTGCAACTTCAACAGAGGACCTAGCAATTTAAGCAGAGGACAGATGCAAGCATACAGGATTTAAGAAATCAGGTGAATCAGCTGACCTCTGCAATAAACCATCCGGAGTTCCAAGGACCAGGAAGGCTACCTTCCCAATCGAAGGTGAATCTAAAGAATGTGAGCACCATGACCCTCAGAAGTGAAAAGAAAATTGAAGGGGCAAAACCTGTAGTTTCGAAGGACAAAAATGAAGGTCAAATTGAAAAGGAGATGGAGGAAGAGGGATTCATTAAAACAACTCCTAAGATAACTTCCAATCTTGTAATTCAAGTTAAATCTAATCCGACTCCCTTTCCTAGTAGGTTAGAGAAATTCAAAAAACAAGATGAAGAAAGGGAGATTTTGAAAGTTTTTTGAAAGGTGGTAATCAATATTTTTTTGTTGAATATGAATAAACAAGTACCAAAGTATAGTAAATTTTTGAAGAGCTTGTGCATCAAGAAGAAGAAATTGAGAGGCGATAAGAGAGTTATGATGGGGGAGAATGTATCAGTAGTGCTACAAAAGAAATTTCCACCAAAATGTGGAGATCCAGTTATGTTCTCTATCCTCTGTCGAATAGGAGCACTAAGATTAGAAAAACCATGATAGATTTAGAAGTCTCAATTAAAATGATGCCCAAGAGTATTTATGACTCCTTAAATCTAGGACCGTTAAAGGAAACTGGCATCATAATTCAATTATATGATCGTACAAATGCATATCCTGATGGATTAGTTGAAGATGTTCTGGTCCAAATTAATGAATTAGTGTTTCTTGCGGACTTTTATGTTCTTGACATGAATGATGAACGCTCTCTTAATCCATCACCTATTATATTAGGGAGACATTTTTTAGTACAACTCGCACAAAAATTGATGTTAATGAGGGTATTTTGACGATGGAATTTGATGGAGAAGTAGCTCATTTTAATATTTTTGATAAAATAAAACATCCCATTAACTCTCAATCTGTATTTGTCATTCATGCTATTAATCTCTTTGTGCAAGAATTTTTTGAGTTTAATTGTAGGGATAAATTCAAAGTTGTTGTGAACAAGTATCATGAGATGAAAGCAATTTATGAGGTGAAAATAGGTAGAAAATTAAAGAAGATGATTACATTCAATGACTATTTGGATCCTGGAGGAATGTCACCGATTGCAAGAAAATTTGAATTGCATCCAGATTGAGAAGTGATGCTTCACATCTAGCCAAAGACGTTAAAGAAAGACGCTTATTGGGAGACAACCGAATTCAATTTTTAGTTTATTTTTATTATTAGTATCATTATATTTATCTTAGATTTTTCATATTTGGTGTGTTTAATTTTCATTTTTACTGTTTAAATGGTCAGAAGACTTCCTCCCGGTAGGACGTGCCCAGGCCTTGAGGGCACGTGATAATGCGCTAATAATCCACTCCACTATCAGAAGCATTTACACTAACATGCCGTGTCCATGCCTACTTACCTGGAGAGGTCATGTTTTGAGTTTGAAGGCTGACAAGGCAACATGATGCATCCGCACCTAGAGGGCAAGTTATAACTCGTAATTAGTCAACTTCATCATTAGAAGAGTTTCAACCAACAAGACGTGCCCACATCTTGTTCCAACGAGGGGGAAGTTAAAAAAAAAAGAGACAAAAGATTTTTTTTTCTTTTTCTTTCTTTCTTTCTTCCCCTTTCTTTTTCCTTTTCTCTTTCCTTTCTATCTCTCTTATTTCTTTCTATCTTTCTTCCCTTTCCATTTTCTTTGCCACAACCGTCCGTCTTTCTTCACCATCGACTGTTGCACCCCAAGGAAGGTCACTGTTGCTATTGGAACAATTCATTCCTCTCCAATTTGCTTCACTATCGGCAATCGTAGCCCCTAAAATTTGTCGGCCGGATTGGTGCACCACTAAAGGATATTTCTCACCTGTATGGACAAGTCCATCAAATGGATGGTCGGTTGGCCAACGTCGAGCTTCACATGTCTTTTGCCTTTCACCTATGGCTGTGCCACAGTCCCCCCTTGATGATCAGGGAAGTTTCGTTGCTCACTTTCTCTACTATTAATTTTTTTTATTTCTTACAGTGGGGACAATGTAAGATTTAGTGTTGCCGGGGGGGAGGGAGTAGTATATTGGTAGTATATTGAAAAAGTGCAAGTGTACGCATTTTTTGTTGAAATTTTATATTCGATTTGGTCGAATTTTATCCAATTTTTGCCAATTTTTGTATATTTCTATGGTTATTCTTGATTAGTGATGGCTAAATTCTCAAATTTGACTATTGCTAAGGTTTTATATGCTAATGGGTCAAGTATGACATAGTTAAGTCTAAGGGTGTTTCTCTGGTAAATATTTGAGATTTTGTGACTTTTGCAATTTTTGGTCAACATTTCTAGGCATTGTAAATATTTGTCTGACACTTTTTCATGTAAATTGGTTCAACCATTAATCTTAGTTTTCATGTTTGGGAAATGAAGCAGGCTTGTTGGTGCTTATTTGAATTACGTTTGGCTATACTTTGCTAGTATCGTTGCCTAGTAACCGAGAGTTTTCATCACAAGTATCGATTTTTGCGTCAAAAAGGGACGATAACTATGAGTATATGGTCCTTTAGCGATGAAAGTTGAGTAACCGGGTTCTTTCATTTGGCAGAAGTTGGAGTTCGCATCAAAAGGTTTGGATGGCTAAGAACTAAGCTTTTTTCCCTAAAAAAAAAAAAGAAAAAAAAATGAGAGTTCAATTATGGGGATATTTAAAAAAAAAGGAAAAAAAGATGAGCTAATAGTGAAAAATGTGCAAGTGTGTGAATAATTGTGTTAGCCTATTGATGAGTTTAATGTTGAGATTTTACTTAATAGTTGAACCGTTTGCTGACGAATGTTGGTTAAATATTTTATATTCTTAGATTGGTTAGCCTGAAATTGGAAGAGTTCTGGGTTTTAAAAGCTAACCGAAGAGATATCCCTTGAAAATTAGCCACTAATGTTTGACATGTGTTTTAAATGTATCTTGGCAATAGATGATTTGAGTGATAGCCATTAGTTGAACATGATTGTTTCATTTGTTATTTCTCATGCTTGAGGACAAGCATGATTTAGCTGTGGGGGGAATTGATAGGGTGCAAATTGTTATTAAATTTATGATTAATTTCCCCTTTTATTCTTACCAAATATTTTTTAATTGTCAGATTCTACTTATATTTGGTGTTTTGTGTTAATTATAGGGCATTGGAATGAAAGGTGCTAAAAAGGGGTAATTTCCCAACAATTGCAATCAAACCCAGACGATTCGGGAATTACGTGCGGAAGTTTCCTAATTCGAGCCAAATACCAAAGAGCCTTTGGTGGAAAATTTAGAAATCATTTTTTTAGTTGTAGGAATTAATTAGGAAACGTGAGACATTATATTTTGCAGTTTCTTTCTTTTATTAAAAAAGATGTTTCATTAGTGGTAGGATACACGAAGTAGGAAACTGGGGAAAAAAAGAAGGCCGAATTCCCGTTGGATTGATACTTCAGCAATCAGTAGAATTGCGAGTGACTAGCCATGAGACTAGTCACTTAGATTAGGTTTTTATCTTCGTTTTGGTTGGCCGCTTGTCTTGAGCTTTCTTTCATAGCATCGCGTTGGCAATTTTCTCAACAATGAAGAACTAATTTCCTTTTTCTAGTCGAGGAGCAACACGGATTTGATTCATCTACATCTGTGAGATCTAATTGTTTTTATCACTTTTTTTTATTCGTTAGTATTCGTATATCTTTTGGCTTAATTTCTTGTGATTATTTTGTTGTTTGAATATGAGGACTCGATATTTAATTCAACTCGATAATCTATTGTCAATTAGGATAGTTGAATTCGTAAATGTTTAATTATCCCAAATAAGTGACGACCAACGTGATTGAGGCCACGTTAGGGAGATATACAATTTAATTTAAATAACCCTGATAGGGCGTTTATTGATTAGAACAGAGCTTTTCTAATTTTAATGTAAGCAAGAAATTAAATTCTACGGGCGTACCTAGGATTGTTTCTTGGTTAGGGAAGTAGTTAACGGGTGTATCTTAACTATCGAGACATTAAGAAAAAATTGGTTATTTATTGCGTGTATGACAACTATAACCTGTTTATTAGCGAATAATTGAGATTATTCTTGTGTCGATGATTAGTTGTATGAACCACTTCTGGAGTTAGTTCCTTGACTAGAGCTTGTTAATCCTTGGTTTAATTTAATTTACTCTTGTTTAATTAGTTTTATTTTCATTAAGTGCTTTATTTTAATTTTAGATCTCCCAAAACCCCTCTTAATTGAATTTGCTTGAAAAGAAACAAACTTTCCTTCTAATCCCTGTAGAAACGACCCTACTTACCATTGTACTCGTTTACATCTTTTAGAGTAGGAATTTATTATTTCACAGTGCGACACCTGTCATAAAATATAAATTCTAATAACATGTACTTGGAAATAGTAGTAGGAGTAGTTTATTTGGAATCAAGCAAGTTCAAGCATCCAGCTCTAAGATTGGAACACCTGCATCAATCACTTTTTTTCTATCTTATATTACACCAACTAAAGAAGGAATCATTGAAAAGGGCACGAAATTAAAGAGAAGCTAAACTAGTGTGATAGCTTAATTAAAGAACGAGTTACAATTAAGAACCTCAAACTAAACAAAATCTAAAGATTTGTTTTTTTTGCACTCAATAAGTATAAATTTTATTACATGGACATGTCTACCACACATATCTAAGGCCCTGTTTGATAACGTACCTCAACACTTATATTTAATGGATTTAGATTTTAATATATTCAGACAGTTTGATAATCAAAAATTAAATATCTGAATTAATTAAGTAGTACTGAATTTTCTAGGCAAAACTTGCTCCCAAAATTAAGTGATAAACTATTCACTTATCACTGAATGTGATATGTACTCAAATGTATTAAATTTAATACTTAATAATTTAATAATTTAATGGATTCAGATTTCAAATTTCAAATTTCAGACATCTGTTTTCAAACTTCAGTTTTACCAAGCGCATCCTAAGCTAATAGGAGACTTTCAATTGGTCATCTTTTGCAACAGCAACATATGTTAATATATAGATGAATTTTGATGGTTAATCTTGATAGCTAAGCGTATTAGTGTAAATCAAGAAACAAAATAATAATTGCTAATTTAACTCCTTGCACAACGATAGTGTATTGAAATCCATATACTAAATAGCCAATAGAAACTGCTAATTTAATTCATAAGAAATTAAAGCTACTAAATGAATCAAAGGACTTCTAAGTAATAATAGCAAAACTAAAGCTGCCATGAGTTGTATCCACTGGTCCAACCACACTCCAATTCCTATTGTATTCTCAAAGTACCCATAACCTTAGACACATTAGCAATGCATTTAAATGAATACAAGGTATTTTAGTAAACACAAGGAAACACATACTGCCATAAGTTGTACCTAAAGCTCAACCACACTCCAAGCACTCACATTCCCAAAATACTCCTATTCTTATGGTTGAAATTTAAATTCATGCTTTCACCAAATTTATACTTCTTCTTACATAGTATAAGGAAAAGCTATCAAATTTTATTGGAGGTGAAGTCCTCATAATTATATTGTATTTACCTTCAAAAACTTCATTAGTGATAAATATCAGGATTGATCACTATAAATTATACAGCGTGTTATTTGCGCAGCAGCAAATACTTTTGGTAGAGGATCAGAATTGCTCAAACGAAAGTACAACAATCCTTTGCAATCGGAAGGCAACGAATTGAAACTACGCTTTGCGGTAACATGAATTACTTAAATTGGAATAGTGGGTAATGGTTCTCCATTAATAACAGAAAGTATTTACAACTCTAATCTGATAGGGTGTTAATTGTTGGTTATTTTATTATTAATCTCCCTTTTTATCCTTACCAAATATTGCTTAATTGTTAATATTTACTCATATTTGGTATCTGGACTTAATTTCAGGAATGAAGCAGAAAACTACCAAAAAGTAGGGACTTGCTCCATAAGTGGGAGACTTCAAGAAGGCTCCATCGACCTGGCCCACAAGGAGAGGAAGAGGGCCCACAAGGAGAGGAAGAGACAGACTGCATTTGCTTGCTGATTAGGAGATTAGAGCTCTACTGGCAATAGGAAACAAGCAATTCGGCAGGGCTCCAATTCTTTTGCTCCTTGACTTCTAATCCGTGGGGACCACTAGATAACTTGAGTCATTGTTGGCTTTAAAAAGGAGGCAAAACGTACAGAGAAGGGGGATCATTCAATAGTTTTAGCTTAGCTCTTAGCATAGTTTAGTTTTATTCTTTCGCATGGTTGTTCTCCATTAATGGAGGACTAACCTCTCAATTCTAGTCAAGGGGACAACTGAAGATTTGGTTCAACAATTACTGTGAGATCTAATTTATTTTAATTGTTTCCTTAATTTATTGATATTTATATGTTTCCTGCTTTTAATTGCTATAGCTCATGTGAGTGATTGAATAGATGCGCAATATTTAATTATTCATATAGGCTATTTTGCTAAATAGGGGTGATTGAATCCGTAATTGTTCGTTATCTCTATCTCAGTAGCAACTGGCGTAATTGGGTTTATGTCAGGGGAATATACGATCTAACTTAAACAAACCCTCGTAGCGTGTTTGTTAGTTAGGATTGGGCCTTTCTAATTCTTAATGCAATCTAGAAATTAAATCCTACGGTCGTACCTAGGGTTATTTTTGGGTTAGAGAAATAGCTAATGGTCGTACCTTAGCTATCGAGAAATTAAGGAAGGGTTGGTTGTTTATCGCGTGCATGACAACTATAACTAATCTATTACTAAATGTTGGAATTATTTCTACATCAATGATCAGTTGCATGAACCATTTCTGAAGTGTATCCTTGGCTAGAGTTTCCCCAATCATTTCTTTTAATTAATTATTTTCTGCAGTTAATTTATTTAGTTAGCATTTAATCCAAAACCCCCCATACTTTGGACTCTAGAAGAAACGAATTATCTCCAGTCCCTGTGGATTCGACCCTGCTCACCGCTATCTACAGAATTAACTTTAGTTTGAGCAGGTTTTATTATTGTACAGGCTTCGACAACCTGTCAATTTTTGGCGCCGTTGCCGGGGACTGGTGCCAGATTGATTTATTTCTTTTTGAGTTCACCTTGTTTTTATTTTCAATTTATTTTTCTCTTATTTTTTTTATGGCTGCTAACATTCCATATTTTGATGATAGACTGGACTTTGTTCCTGAATGGGGTTATGAGAGTCATGTTTTTCCTAATGATCAATGGGCTGTTGCAAATTGTGGAACTTATTTTGACTCAGGTTATTCAACTGACACATGCCCCGCACTTCAAGACAATCTAAGTGCTCCAATTGATACTTTCGGAGATTTTCCACCCCAATATCAAATGCAGTATGACCCTTATTCAAACGGGTATGATCAAGGATGGTGGGATAATTCCAATTTTGATTATGCGACCGGACCAATGGATTTTCAACAGCAAGAGTCTCAGCAATCATCCTCCGTGTCAGGTATGTCTCTTGAAGAAATGATGGGATTACTAATTGCTAATACAAATCGATTTCATCAGGAGACACAAGCGAGTCTAAATCGATTTCATCAGAAGACACAAGCGAGCCTTCGCGACCTGGCGGATCAAATGCGTCAATTGACATCCAGGATAGAGCGATTAGCTTCTCACCGTGAAGAATTGCCCTCACAAATCAATATCAATCTTGAAGGAGATGAGAGTGCAATTATCTGGCCAAATGACATGGAACTGCAAGAGTTTCAAGGGAACGGATTTAAAGATGCAGTTGAAAAGGAAGTTGAAGTGCAAAAAATGAGACTCCAGGATCAACTCATTCAAGTGAATGAATCCAGTGAACAATCTCCAAATGCGGTGACATCCCCTCCACTCCTTCATCACTATTCTCCTGACTCTTACTCTTCAATTCCTATTAATGAAATTGACTTTATTATACCAGACAATTTTGAATTTCATGACAGGAATAAGTTAAGAGTGGCAATGGAAAAATATCTTGAACCGAAGAATGCATGTGATGGAGGAGTGAATGGAGAATGCAAATTATCGTTGACTTGTTTAGCACCATTTACTAGTCCATGGAAGCCCGTAGCTCGTGTGCTCAAAGATTACTCCATCTATGAGGGTTACCAGGATCATATTGAAGGTGAAGCATTGAAGCGAGCCACAAGATTTTATCCTCCATGAACAAGACATAACAATGTCTAGCCAAAGACATTAAAGAAAGGCGCTTTTTGGGAGGCAACCCAAATATTGGTTTCATTATTTTTAGTTGTTCAATTCTTTCGTTCTGTTGTTTCTCATTTGGATAGTAGTTGGTCTTGATATTTTTCTCCATTGTGATTAGGAAGTGAAATCTTGGCGTGCCCACGCAGTGTTTAGGTCTCCTGAGATCAGAGGACGAACACCAATCTTGGCGTGCCCACGCGGTGTTTGGGTCTCTTGAGGTCAGTGGATGTTTTGTAATCTTGGCATGCCCGCGCGGTGTTTGACGACCCAAAACAAAAAAAAAATTTAAAATTTCACATTGAGAAAATTCAAAAATTCAAAAGGCATTTTTTTCTTTTTCTTCAAAAATTCAAATTTTGAAAATTTAAATTCGAAAAAAAAAAAAAAAAAAACATTGAGAAAAAAAACCCAAAAAGAAAAAAAAAATTAAGAATCCAAAGAAAAAAAAAACTATTTTTTTTTTCTCTTTTCTTTTTCTCTCTTTCTTTCTTCTTTTTCTTTCTTTCTTTCTTTCTTTCCTTCTCTTCTTCCCCGCTGCCCTGCTTTCCTTTTCTTTTATTTCTTCTTTCGGCTGCCCTCCATCCTCCGCACACCACCAAGCACGACAGCCCACACAGCGGCGAGCTCACTCCGCGCGTCTCCGCCACCACCACGCGAGCACCACCAGCTTGCCACCCTCTCGACCACCTCCAAGCTCCAAGTTTCCTGTCCTTTTGCGCGCTCAGCTGCTGACTAGCCGCCATCCACCACCGGCTACCCACTTGCCGCACGCCGCTGACCAGCTGCCATCGCCGCCGCCTCCGTTCCAAGCTTCATCCCCGCCACCTCCACTCACCAGCGCCTTTGACCACCGCCTGCCCACGCTCCACAGCCGCGGCCACCACCGCGCGCCACCTCCCTCTTCTCTCTCCCGCGGCCATCATCAGCTCCGCCTCCGCTCACGCCAACCTCCAGTAGCTCCATCGCCACCACCTCCTTGCCGCGCGTCACAACCTGCCCAAAATTGGCAGGTGGAGGTATTCCAATTTCACCTTGATTAGTATTTCTCTGGTCCTTAAATTACTGGATTTTGCACATTTTTTGTGGGTTTTGTGATGGCTGAAGCCAGTAAGTAATTTGGGCATTTTCTGGGTTTCATTATAAGGGTGGAATTACGTTTCTTTGCTGCTCCATTTGGGGGTATTTTCTGGTATTAATTACATTGTTGAGCATTGATTGGGTTTTATCTACTCAAGGCCTCTATTTTCATCTGTGGGGATCACATTTGAGTGGGCCATTTGATTTAGTTCTTCCCTATGCGTGCACCAGTGGTATTGGTTGTGGTGGTTTGCCTAAAATTTATTAATCTTATGCGATTGCCTACCTGATTGACTGCTGGGATTAAACTGTTGTCCGAACTCTGAACTGTGGTTGCTGGAATTGCCTGTTTGCTGGGACTCTTAAATTTCTTAAGGTTTGGTCACTTGAAGTGGGTAATTGAATGACCAATTTGTGACATTCGTTGAGTTTCACTTGCTCCAATTAGTTGAATTCATTGCTCTGTTGGGGTCCCTGTTGGTATCACTTGAGTTCTGCTTTGTTAGTTTCTGTATCGTGCCCCTTTATCTTATTTTGATTAAATTGGAGACCCAGTGCATTGGGTTATGTCCTGCAACTGATTTGCCTAGTCTGATAAAACTGTCATTTGTTTAGGCTCTTGGAGTACTATCTGGTGTTGTTTGTATCTCTTAGTGGATTCGGTTGGCTCTTTGATTTAATTTGTCCCTGTGCGTTTACCAGTGGTACTGGCGTTGGTAATTGTTTAACATTTGTTAATCCTGTGTTATTGGTTGACCAATTGATCGAGTTGTGACTACTGGGCATTTGTGATTGAATCGTTTCTGTCCAACCTGTGATTGAGTTGTTTTGGATAAAGCAGGAGGTCATTTAGGCATTTTCTGGGGGTACTTTTTGGACAGAATTGGGTTTAATTGCTGCCATAGTGGGGAGATTTTCTGCTATTTATTCATTTGTTGGCCGCTTGATTAATTTTTTCCCTGTGACTCACCAGTGGTACTGGTTGAGATCTTTTCCCTATCGTTGTTGCTGCTATTTGAAGATACTTGCTTATTTTAAAGTTTAAGTTCTTGTGATTGAGTCGCTGCCGTTGAATTTAATTCTTTCCTGTCTGTGCACCAGTGGTACTGGTTGCAGTGTTGCTTTCCATTTCTTAATCCTCTGTGCCAGACTACCTATTTGATTCTTGAGTGTTGGTTCCTGAACTGTTGCTGGAGTTACCATTTTCTTGGGTCAATTGCTGATTTTGGCAGGTTGAATTGGGGAATGGACTGTCCAATTGGAGGCAGCTGTTACTATTTTGGGACCAATTGTGTCTATTTTGCTGTGATTTGTGTCTAATTGTGGGTAATTTGCTTGTTAAATTGGGAGGTGCCTATAACGCTTAAATTTGCTTATTGAAGTTAGTTGCCTCTGATTGCCTTGTTTAGGAGCATTTTATCCTTTTGGTTTCCTTTACTAAGCTATTTGGAGCACTTGCTGCATGATTGGACTGCCTTGATTCTGAATTTGACTACATTTGGACCACAGGGGCTCATTGATTGCATTTGTTATTAGTGTTCAGGTATTCGTATAACCTGTGGGTGATTGAATTGTGCCTATTGTTCATTGGGTTGGTTTTAAACAAAAAAATTGTTATTACTTTGAAATTCCTGTTTCCATTATCTGTTGGCAATTGTAGTCCCTTGTGATTAGAGTGACATCTAGAGATCATGGTAAGGCCAAGATCCGCTTCTAGGTTTAGGACACCTAGACACTCGCAGCCTCCTCCTACCCCAGGGGCTGACGAATGGCACCAGCTCCAGATGCGAGTTGAACGACTAGCAACTCGGATGACCCACATTGACGTCAACCTGCATCACATGCGCAGAATTTGGCAGCATTTATGCCCCATGCAGGCCTTGATCCTCAATTTCCACCTGAACCGCCCCTGTTTTGATGACTTCAGGGAAGTACCGTTGCTCCTCTCTTTTCTTCTGTTGTTACATTATCACATTGAGGGCAATGTGTGACTTAGGTGTGGGGGGGTCAGTTTTGGGTGCTAGTATTTTTATTTTTAGTTTCTAAAGGTTTTTCCTTTATTTTTAGTTTGATATTTATCTCCTTTTTCGTTTATTTTCTTTTCTTTTTTTTTCCTAGTGGTTAGTCTTCATATGAATACCAAGTTTGATGCTGGATTGTTGTCTCTAATTCTGCTATTGCCAAGTTTTAGTAATAAAAGGATATCAAGTTGATGTGGTTGAGTTCAGGAACATCTCTCTGGTGAATATCAATAATTGCTTAACTTTTTCAATTTTTGGTTAACTTTTCTAGGCATAGGGAATGATTGTTGGCATTTTTCATGTGAATTGGTCCAATTATTAATTTTAGTTCTCCATGTTTGGAAATTTGAGGCTGACTGCTGTTATTTTTGTGATATTTTCTAGTTATTGTGGTATGTTATCATAAATAAGAGGTGACTGTACTTCACTAGTTGTTACTACTGAGTAACCGGGGATCTTCACCTAAAGTGTTGATTTTCGCGTCAAAAGGTAGTAGTTGCTATGAGTGCATGGTCCCGTAGCAATTAGAGTTGAGTAACCGGGCTCCTCCATCTATCAAATGTTGGAGTTCGCGTCAAAAGGCTCTAAGGGCTATAGACTAAGTCTTTTGTTACTCAAAAAAAAAAAAAAAAAAAAAAAAAAAAAAAAGAAACAAAAACAAAACAAAAAGAAAAAAATAATAAAATAAAGATTGTGTTAGTATGTGAATAAGTCAGCTTGCCAGTTTGTGATCTTAATGTCGAGATTTTGGTTAATAGATGGACCATTTGCTGATAAATGTGAGCAACCATTCCTTTTTCTTAGATTAGTTTGCTTGAAATTGGAGGAGTTGGTAGTTTATATGCTAACCGGAGTGATTTTTCTTGGATCTTGACCTGTGCCGCTTGATATATGATTTTCTTGGTGTCTTGGCAATACGGTAGTTGGAGCAGTAGCCATTGTCAAATTTTGGTGTTCAATTGCTGTTCCCATGCTTGAGGGCAAGCATGATTCAGGTGTGGGGGGAATTGATAGGGTGTTAATTGTTGGTTATTTTATTATTAATCTCCCTTTTTATCCTTACCAAATATTGCTTAATTGTTAATATTTACTCATATTTGGTATCTGGACTTAATTTCAGGAATGAAGCAGAAAACTACCAAAAAGTAGGGACTTGCTCCATAAGTGGGAGACTTCAAGAAGGCTCCATCGACCTGGCCCACAAGGAGAGGAAGAGGGCCCACAAGGAGAGGAAGAGACAGACTGCATTTGCTTGCTGATTAGGAGATTAGAGCTCTACTGGCAATAGGAAACAAGCAATTCGGCAGGGCTCCAATTCTTTTGCTCCTTGACTTCTAATCCGTGGGGACCACTAGATAACTTGAGTCATTGTTGGCTTTAAAAAGGAGGCAAAACGTACAGAGAAGGGGGATCATTCAATAGTTTTAGCTTAGCTCTTAGCATAGTTTAGTTTTATTCTTTCGCATGGTTGTTCTCCATTAATGGAGGACTAACCTCTCAATTCTAGTCAAGGGGACAACTGAAGATTTGGTTCAACAATTACTGTGAGATCTAATTTATTTTAATTGTTTCCTTAATTTATTGATATTTATATGTTTCCTGCTTTTAATTGCTATAGCTCATGTGAGTGATTGAATAGATGCGCAATATTTAATTATTCATATAGGCTATTTTGCTAAATAGGGGTGATTGAATCCGTAATTGTTCGTTATCTCTATCTCAGTAGCAACTGGCGTAATTGGGTTTATGTCAGGGGAATATACGATCTAACTTAAACAAACCCTCGTAGCGTGTTTGTTAGTTAGGATTGGGCCTTTCTAATTCTTAATGCAATCTAGAAATTAAATCCTACGGTCGTACCTAGGGTTATTTTTGGGTTAGAGAAATAGCTAATGGTCGTACCTTAGCTATCGAGAAATTAAGGAAGGGTTGGTTGTTTATCGCGTGCATGACAACTATAACTAATCTATTACTAAATGTTGGAATTATTTCTACATCAATGATCAGTTGCATGAACCATTTCTGAAGTGTATCCTTGGCTAGAGTTTCCCCAATCATTTCTTTTAATTAATTATTTTCTGCAGTTAATTTATTTAGTTAGCATTTAATCCAAAACCCCCCATACTTTGGACTCTAGAAGAAACGAATTATCTCCAGTCCCTGTGGATTCGACCCTGCTCACCGCTATCTACAGAATTAACTTTAGTTTGAGCAGGTTTTATTATTGTACAGGCTTCGACAACCTGTCATAATCCTTGCAAGTGTGACAACAAAATTTAGTGCTAGTCCAAATGATTCGCTCACCATGCAACTTTCAGCCAATTAATCATGTGAAAACGTATCCTCCGCACAAAATATAACCGTTTGGTTCAAATGAATGTTGAAGCCCGCTTCTTTATTTTATATACTTTGTCTAATTAAATTTATTTTTTCAAAAATTTAATACCTGAGTTATATTTTAATGAGTGACTAATGAGTGCGCACTCATTAGATAAACCCTATATTTAGAGGCAATCGAGTCGCTTGGAATATGGTCTTTTGGATGACCAAAAGTTAACCATTTCTTGGAGGTTCAGTAATTGGCTACTAGCAACGTAATTACCCGAACTGTTGAAATACAAGGAACTGGCATATTGTTGGAAGTTGCATTCTTTGAGTGTCCTTAACAGCCATTTTGGACTATAGGTTAGAGGGGATTCAGAAAAGGTTTGGGAATTAGACATTGATAGCAGGCTTAAGGGAGAATTGACCAACAGCAGTGCCTTTCCATCAAAAAGAGTCATTCTAATTAGCAAAGCCACCTACGGGTAGCTTTAACAAGGACAGCTAGCTATTGAGGAACAAGAATTTTATTTTATTAAGTTCCCAAGTAAAGTTAAATTCAAAGATGTCCTTGAGAGTCAGGATGAATATAGGAATATCATCAAAAGTTGTCTAAGGGACATTTTCCTAACCAGTCTTAGTTATCCTTGTTCCTGAATCCTGATTGTCCAAGTAATCCCTTTCTTGAACAGCTGAAGGCCCTTCTGAAGACATTTCTTCTCAAATTGATGTCATTAACCAAGTGCATTTTCCTCTTTTCCTCCGTGGATCCCCACCAAAAACTCTTCCAAAGCCTATCGGTTTTCCTCAAACAAGCCTTTAGGTAAGGGGGCACACTAACTACAACAGCTGGATGGATCTAATGGAGAAAACTCTGTATGATGCTGCTACACAAGGCGACGTTCATAAACTTTCTGAGTTACTTGAAAAAGACCCTCTCATTCTTGATCGAGCAATTTTAAATTCTCCACATAAGACTCCTCTACATGCAGCTGCTTTTCTAGGGCATGTAGAGTTCGTAAAAGAAGTTATGAAGGTGAACTCTTACATGTGTTTACTGCGTGATAAGGCTGGAAGGAACTCTTTACACCTCGCTGCCATGAGCGGCAAACTAGAGGTCTTGAAAGCAATTATTGATTCCACCCCCCAAGCAGTTAGAGAAAAGACAGACGACGGAGGGACCATTCTACATTTGTGTGCCAAGTATGGTCGGCTGGAAGCATTGAAGATGGTTGTCAATGCTATAGATGATCCCGATCCTTTGAATGCTATAGATCATCCCGATCTTTTGAATGCTAAGAATGATGATGGCATGACAATTTTACATATGGCAATAGTCTACAGGCAGACTGAGGTACTTTTTTCATGTTCTTGTTTTTTTTTTTTTTTTTTGGCTCTGACTTTGTCTTTCTTAAGGGGGAAACCACGAAAAATTCACAAATGTCAATAGCATTACACTAAGAATGACTTAGGAATTACAAATGGAGTCCATGTTCACGGTGATCCCTACCTGGGATCTGGCGTCAAATTCATCGGAGTTGAGCCCAACTATCACCCAAGCTCTAAGTGACTCTAAATAGGTTTTCTCAGTCAGTACTTGCAATGAGTTTGGATTGAAGTAAAATGGTCAGAAGAAAAGAGAAAAGATAGGATTTGGTCATTTTCTTATGTTAGGAGTCTAAACTGGATAGGGAAGAAGAGAAATGGATGATGAAATATAAAAGGAAACAAAAACTTGGCCCTTGATTTGTCACGTTTGTCCATCAAAACAAACACCAAAAATAATTCAATTTTTTGAAGATATGCATGATAAATATGTTAATTAATCTCTTCCTCTCCTTGGTTTTTCCGGTACTCCCAAACAACATGAAAAATGTTGTCATTCTTCCTCAACCTTATTTCCTTTCTTAACTGAAACCCTCTTCTTGTATCTCATGCACCCCCAAACTAGGCATAACGTTAAGATTCCAACTGGACTCGAGCTTCACTTACAATCCTACAAGGGAGCAAAGCCAATAAACAAGTTCAAAATCTTTTGCCATAAAAAATGCAACAATGCATTTACTCAAAAACCAACCAAACTTAATTTCTTAGTAAAGCTTAAACCCCAAACCACAATTGCACGAGCTCAAAGCTAATTGGATAAATAATTATTTTTTAAATTTCTTATTTGGTTTGATAATTTCAAATACATCGTACTGATTCTTAGTCTAACAAACAACCGAAAGGATCCACCCTTGATCGATCTAGAATTTAGAACTACATAAACTGATGATTGGGAAATGCAGACGATCAAATACTTGCTTGATGAGGCCAGAGTTGGGGTGAACATCAAGAATGCAAATGGGAAAACAGCTTTAGACCTTTTGTCGGCTCAGGGTAAAATCAGATCCGAAATTCGAAGCTCTCTTCAAAAGTCCGAAGCCTTAAGAGGCGTGGACGTTCTTAATGGAGAACAGACGTTCCGGACGCTGATGGCAAAGAACAGAAAAACTATTATGGTAGTGGCTTCGCTCATAGCAACTATGGCTTTTCAAGTTGTGGTGAACCCTCCAGGAGGGGTATGGCAAGATGACTTATCGGAAGGACCTAATCCACATAAAATAGGAGAAGCCGTCATAGCCAAGACTCATCCCGCGCTCTGCCGGCGTCTGATTCGGGCAGCTAGCACAGCATTTGTTTCGTCCTTGACCACAGTTGTATTGCTCATGGACGAGTCGAGGTTTACTAGAAGTAGCATGGTCTCGCTCGTGGTTTTACTTCGTATTATGTCGGTGGCAATTATGAGCCTACTTTTAACGTATGCTATATCACTTGTTACGGTTGTACCAAAAGACATTAGAGGTAAGTTGAGTGAGACAGATGTGATTGTGCTTATTGTGGTCATGGCGTGGAGCACTACAATTTCCTATGACTCCTATTATATCTGGCATCTGATCAAAAACTGGCGGACTATAGTCATGCCACCCGTTATGTCTGCTATTCGGGAGGGAAGAACTCTAAATATTGCAGATCTCCAGAGGGAAATTTACCTGAGGGCTCTAGTAATCCAACAGCCGGGGGGCCATGGAGTGGATGCTCGACCAGCCGCGTAGCTTCCTTGGGTTTTAATGCCAAAAAAAAAAGCCTTGAAGATCTCATAGCCTGTTTAAATTGCAAGTTTTTATATTTTTTGTGAAAAAATATGCTAAAGTATATGTGAAATAAAAAGATAACTCGAAAATCTGTCAAGAGAATATTTTTAAAAAATTTTTGTGATATTTGTTAGAGAAGTTGAAGTTTGGGAAATTGTAATGCATTTCTCATAATAATATAAAAGGAATTGTGCACATATGCCCTTATTTATAATAATTGTAATGTATTTCTCACAATATATATTACCTTGAATCTAGACTCGTCTATATAAAGAAATTCCTAACTGATGCTAATAGACTAGTTGATAAACTAATATCCATATTAACATGTTTACACTAAAGTCCCCTCAAACTTAAGGTGGTTGTAAAGAAACTAGCTTAAGTTTATACTTGAGATCATGAAAACAATCAGAGGAAAATTTTTGATGCAGAGATCAGCCATTCGATCCAATGAAGGAATAGAAGAGGGGCATAATATACCACGAAAAAGATATTGCTGCATAAAATCGCAATCAATCTTAATATATTTGGTGCGGTCATGAAAACCAGCGTTGCTTGGATAGCACCATGATTATCAAAATGGACAGTAATAGGAGATGAGTGAGTAACACCTATGTCTTCAAGTAATCAATGAAGCCAAACTAGCCCTTCTAATGTCAGTTAAAATTCGACATTCAGCTTTAAAACTAAATCTGGTTGTGACTGTCTATTTCTTTCTATGATAAGAAAACAAAGAATCACCTAACAAGTAAAAGACTGTAGTAGAATGATGATTAGTAGGATCGCCAGCCTAATCAGCATCAGAGTAAACATGAAGTTGAAGAGTTAGATGGGCTGAGAAATGGAGACCATGAAAAAGTGTAGCTTGAAATAGCGAAGGATTCATATAACAATAGCATAAAGAATAGAACGAGGAGCGCTCATGAACTAATTGATGATATGAACAGTATAAATAATGTCAGGCTATGTAATAGTCAGGAAGACAAGACTACCAACTATTTGAGAGCATCGCATACGGCCGTCCAATAAAGTGCCATCTAGAGGAGTACGATGAGTATTTGCCTCAATTGGAGTTGAAATAGCCTTACTATCTGTTAAGCCAGTAAAAAGCCAAAAGATCAGAAGCATATTTAACCTGAGACAAGTAGTAACTAATAGTATCTAAAGATACATCAAGACCTAGAAAATAATTAAGAAAGTCAAGATCCTTCATTTCAAATTGTTCAATGAGAGATTACCTAAGCTATTAAACACCATCCAAATCATCACCTGTAATAATCATTTCTTGTAAGTGGAGTAACACCAAAAACATTTATTAATAGGCTTGGCTTAATGCAGAATTTACCAACGCATAAATCCAAATGGAATTAGAATCTTTTTCTCCTATCTTCAACAATGATCATCAAAGTAATCACATTACGGCTATGGCCCGGCAAAAGGATCATGCCTCGTTTTTGGGGCTTGCTCTCCTAATACGCTCCTTATCAACACGTTTCGAGACACGTAGCACGTTTGCCCAAGGATCTAGCGAGGTTGTCCAACGCTTGGATTGCGGAACCTAAAACCAAGACGGACGACACAATTTGATTGAAGGTGGTAGAACCATGACTCCAATCGAGGTGAATACTCAAGTGGATAGGTCGGATGAACAATCAAGGACAAGCACGAGATTGCTCAAGAAGCCTTGCCAAAAGCAAGTAGAGGATCGAGTTTCTCACACCAGAGAGAATCGAAAACAATGAATTTTATTGATAAAACGTCTAACCCTCAACTCGTACAAAGTAACCCTTTATATAGACTCACGACTAAGAAACCCTAATGCTAGGTGGGAAAGGGAAAGGGAGGTTCGGCCATCGTTTGAACTAGGTGGGCCGAATCCATGACTCAACTAGTAATTAATCTAAACAATGACTTGACAACTCAAGATTATGAAGGCCCAACAGTTGGCCGATTCTACTCAGGGGACCCGTGGACTCTACTTGACTCTTCATGGGTTTGGATCAATGTGTAGACAACTCGCTTAGCAACTTCCAAGCCTTCAATGTCTCTATGAAAGCCTTGAGTCAAGGCCGCCATCCGTGCACACATCATCTCCTCCTAGTCTTCAATGGCATATTTGCCACGGATGGATTAATCATGGATTCGGGATCTCACAAGTTATGTCTGGCACAATTTCATACAAGTTTGTCCCTAATGTAAATAAGTAGAATTTTTGTATAAATAATTTTATATATCCAAAAGTTGGAGTTTGCTATAGATAAATTGGATTGGTCGATCATGTTTTGACCATCAAACTATTTTTCGTAAGTAATTGGCCACTAAACAATTTAATCAGTAAATCTGTGACCATTTAGTCGATAATTGCTCTTAATTTGTGAATTAGCAGTATACGTGACAAAGTGCGGGGGCAATTTTATGCAATGATTACGTAACCCTATTTCATAGATTAACTGCTAATTTCACATATTAAGAGCAATTATCGATTAAATGGTCATGAATTTACTGATCATATTGTTTAGTGGTCAATTATTGACGAGAAATAGTTTGACGGCCAAAATATGATCCGACCAATAGTTTAGTGGCCGCTGAGATTATTTACCCAATTGAATTTGAATGTAAACAAGTTGGATTCAAGTGTAAATCAAGTACAGTTGATTTCTCATCACTTGGTGTAAATATTTTTTAACATAGTGTAAAAATTAAATACCCCAAATTGCACAAAACGGAACTTGTTATATTCACCTAAAGTGGGTCATAGAATTGCACCATGAGAAAGAACCCTTCAACTTCGCTTCGAGGAAATATGATTGATCTATTTACTACTCTGTTTGCTTGAATTATTAATGCATCAATACACATGCCAGTTATATAAACACAACATAGATGAGATAGAATGTAATGTCGGGATAGAGGATTTGATGCGCTATACGGAGTGATAATGTGTAACAAGGTTTCATTTTCTATTTTTAAGGAGTAATGGCCTGGCAATAATTATGTGGATATATCAAATTAATAAAAATTTATAATGCTCAATTATTCTTTTCAAGCTTACCATAAATAATTCCTATACAAAATCAATTAAGGCTTGATATTTGTAAGTTTCCAAACTAATAACTGGTTATCATTTTGGAATGTTTCTTTCTTGGCTAATTACGGGAATGTACTAAAACCAATTTGGTTTGAAATTGATTGATTTGCTATTTAATGCATAATGTATGACTACTTCGAACAACATTAATTGAACAATAAACGTATAAAAGCATGTAAATTCAATCATTATATGTGAAAAAGGATCACTGATTTAAGTTATCCTAATTCGCTACTGAAAAAAAAACTTTTTGCAAATCCTATGGTTACAAAATCACCATGATCAAACTATCCACTTCAATCAATCAATTATTGAACAAATACGAAAAATGCACAAAAAGAAAGAGAACTATAAAGCATACCTCAATCATTGGAGTTCTGAATACATCAGGAGTATTCTTGCTACGAAAATTTGATACGTATGGATTACCCTCATTGATTTTCATATTTTGTGTAAAACTACCCTAAAGCTTGCAAAATTTATAATTAAAGATGCTTATGGAGTCTACTTGAATTCATGGAAGAAGAAGGTGGGGTGGTAGAGAGGATTAACTGAATAAACGTAAATATAATTAGAGTATATATTTTCCTCAGGAAAGCTTTCCATATGTGTATTAGGAACTTGATAAAAAAATTGAAAATTACTCAAATATAAATGTTTCTAAATCGAAAAATATATAAATTTAATCGTTGACATGGGGCATATCCTACATAGACATGCATGCAGGAGGTGATACACCGGTGATATATATCATTACTCTGGTACTTTTATCTGTTTTTTACTTCAAAGAGACGGCTAAATGAATCCAGCAATCCATAATTAGACAAGCCATTACAGGTTGTACTAGTACTATCATTCTAGTTGCATAAAGCCTGCGCTGGACTGTTAGTCTAAAATGCTCCCTAAGCTTTTGCTGCTTTTAGCATATGAACGACGATGTGTTTTTCTCCCCAGCCGAGTTCAAGACAATTGGATTCTGCTCCTCTTTACGTGCGCCGGACAGAGCAAAATCCGCGATTAACCTCGCAACCATCTCAGGCTTCTCAACATGCGGGAGATGGCCACAATCAGGTATCTGGTGGATACTGGCATCTGGCAATTCACTATGCAGTCTCTGCAATTTATGCAACACGCAGGAAGAGTTGAAAACGAGTGTTTTACTTCTTGAACGATCAATCCCACCTTTTCTAGCCCACCTCCCCGGAGGCCGGGACGGCGACGGAGACAAAGCGGAGTCAGTGGGGGCAACTGTAGCTTTGTGCCCATACTTATATGAAATTGCCTCCACTATCATTCAGTAAAATTTAAGTACTAGAGAATTGTCCCTACTAAAATCTCCATATATGCATATAAAATTATAGGTTCACCTCTACACTTGATGAAATTAGCTTCACTACTGTTTAACAAAATCTGAAGCAGCAGTGTGAGTGTACACTTTGTTTATATGTCTTTATATTCAAATAATTTAACACCACCTATAATAAATGACACCAACAAAGAAAGAGACTCAATTTGCATTTATTCTTCTTCTTCTTCTTCATCTACTCTAATGTGCTCTTAGAACAAAAAAGCTCTTTTATCATTTTTTACTGCAGATTCGAACTCACAAACATTGCTCAATTTTTATTTCATCTTAATAAAAATCTAGAGAAAATTTATCAGGGTTGTGAAAGGATTCTTTATTAGGAATTTGAGATTTGGGAGATATTTTTTTTATTGCTAAGCCGTTGATTAATTACACACATAACTTTTGGCATATATTGTTAGTTAAACATATTTTTTTTCGTATTATAGTTAGTATAATTATATATATATATATATATATAAACTTTGCTCCCACTGCATTTCCTTTCTAGCTCCATCCTGACAACAACCCCTATGATTTTCTATTTAATTTTTTTTTCTGTAGGAGGGAGAAGTTTTCTCTGAGATATTTTGCTGTCAATTTGTTCCACAAAAAATATATCTTTTAGTTTTGTGCATCTTTTGGAGAATTTAAAAAAGAAGCACCCATGCATATTTACCACTATTCAAACTGGCTAGTTGCTTCAACACAATTTCCATATGAATAGCGCTTATCCACGAAAATAACTTTTCCATTAAAACTAAAGCTCAAATAGATGGAAGCTGACCACTGCAAGCTTATTGCTGACAATGTTATCACACTCTCCCCAGATGATAAGAACTCTCTTGTTCACCTGCAAAAAGTGAGCACTTTAAATCATTTAGTCAATAATGATGACTTGCGGAAGTAGATTGTAAGATTTTGGCCTTTGATATGGTACTTGGCATATTGTATCAAGGCTCAAATGCATAAATTTTCATATGATTATTTAGCATGTTTTAGTCAAGTTAATATTTTAGTAATTCTATTGGTGCCTAGTTATGATAGTTTTATTATCTCGAATTTAGTATTTTATTAGAAAATTTCTTGTGGTTGTAAGACTTGTTTACCAAATCATTTCATCTATAAATAGAGGGTTTTATTATTATCATCAATTGAGAAGAACATGTTACTATTATGTGTGATTAATATATTATTGTTGATTTATTATTATTCTTCTTCTACACAAACTTGTATGTCTATCAATTGCTCCCACAATGAAATTTGTCTCCCACAATTTTTTGGTATGTTCACTGGCAATTTTGGATCAATTTCTTTAACCTATGGTTCTAATACAAGATATAGAACTCAAATGTATGAGAGAAAAGGAATAAATTAACAATAATATATTAATCATGCACCATAACAAGGAGACTATCAATTAATGGTTGTCAAAGGATGACAAGATGGCTGTACTAATCAGCCACAAACGTTAACGTACCCAAAACAGCATGGGGTTTCCATGCACAAAGGTATGAGCATAGAATGTACGTAAGGTGAATCAATAACGAAATTTCTGTTTGATAATGCAGATACAGCATGGAAGATTTTATACCTGCTTTATTTGATTAACAACATTGTAGCCACCACTAAGCATGTAATTCACTGTAGCATCTTCCCACCAAGGCAAAAGACAGTGTAGGCGGCCAACCTGCTTGGAAATCAAGCAGAATGCATCTGTTAGATAGATATCACTCAAGACTTGCATCTGCTGAGAGCAAGGAACCTGCAGAAAATCAGTGTAATAAAATTCCATGCTTGATACGAGCTAGATCAATAGGGACACTCACATTGGTCCAATCAAAGCATGTTGACAAGGATATATCATCAAAAGCTAGTAAATTTGCAAACAGCCGCAGTGGGAGGCTTTTCAACAAAGAGACCTGAAAAATGTCTACGTGAGATGCAAACATGATAAATAAGATGATACAAGCAGTACCTAGTTTGTCTAAGAACATCAAGTCTGCTCAAATGATTATCTTTGTGGCTACAAATTCAGGCTTCTCTATAAAAGACTCTTTATCATGTTCTAAGAGCTTCTTCAGTACTTAGAGCCAAGATAGAACTGCACCAAGTCCCTGAGTTTCATCCTCTTAGACAATACTAATTACTGATTGTGTTTATCTGGTAGGACCAAATTTTGTTCATCAAAATGTCCTAAGAAGTAAAATGAGAAAATGGATTCATTGATCCAATTAATGAACGAATTCAAAGATACGATGTTCATCAGTTCGTAGACATTCCTTGTCGTTTCTGTCGAACCAGAATATGTGCCAAAGCAGTCCTCTTTAAATTGTTATCCTACAAAAGACTGGGTAAAAAAAAGAGTGTACAACACATTTTTAGGAAATATAGCTCTCTTTGCACAGATAAAAGATAACAAATCCCAAAGGTCTCAGGCCACATGAAAATGCAAAAGTTGTTATTGGAGCTCTTCAGAAAACCCTTTTGTCCTCTTGACATAATTTTATTACAAAATTCAGAATGATATTCCTTTTCTGTTATGATGGGCACTGCTGATGCTTAACTCCTTGGATATGTGGATCCTTGATTAGCTTTCCAGAAGAGGCGAAAAAAGAAGAAGAAGAAGAAGACGATGATGAGGATGAAGAAGAGTTTACCCCAGCATATGCTAAAAATTTGGGTAGCTTTGTCAGAAGCCCTGTGCCTTCAACATGAACACTTGCACCAATCAAAATCAGCTTATCAACCTGCAAACAACAGAATAGATAGCATAAGAATGATGAATAGCACAATCGATGATACTGAGAGAAGAAGCAGACTGCAGAATTATCCTGTAAACCTCGAAGAACAAGATTTTGCAGATCTGTTGTGATTGTATATCTATACACTTTCCCTCATCTCACGATCTACTATCTTTGTGAATGGACACGTCAACAGTAAGTTTTAACTTTATCAATCTCACGAATTCTGCTGAACAAAGAGCAAATCAATTCACTTCACACAATAAAATAATCTCTTGTACTATATTCTAGTGGATGCATCTAGTTTTTTTACTACATCTAGCAGGATAAGGCTTCAAGCACTTCCATCTTTCTAGTTTTTTTTTTTTTTTGGAGGTTATTGAAGTTCATGGTAGAAGAAAGTCTACACAAAATGCAAATCCCCAGGTCACTGGCGCATTTTTCAGTAGCTTACCGTAATTCTAACAGAGAGCCTATCAACGGGAGACTGCTCGCGACGGAACTCTAACTTTGAACTTCCCTTACACAAGATGTATAAACCTTACTATCTGTGTTAACCCCTATTGATTTTCTTTGTAGATCTGGTAATGTATCAACGTATGTGTTGGCCTTATTGCCATTGATCTTAGACATACATATATATTTTCTAACTTATTGTCGCTCTCACCATCTCTCACTAACAGACACCAGAAACACCACAGATAAATGTTTCAAATTGATCCAGGCGATCTGTTCATCTCTTTTTTTAGGCACGTTAGTAAATTATTCCATGGGAAGATTGAATACTTCAGAAACTTGAGTGGTTATACGTCAAATTCAAGGAAAATCTCAGTTGAAAGAAAACTGCTTACAGCTTCTGGAAAGTTGACAGCAAAGTCAATCGCGACTGCAGCACCAAGGCTTGGTCCGACTAATATCATTGGTCGTTGGATGTGAGTCCTCCAAAGCTATAATAGAAGCCCACAAAGTTAGATCAATGTCTAAGAACTAACAATAACCGCCAATTAGGTTATTCCTAACATTTGCGTGACGGATGGTAACAATCAATCAGCATATGTCCAGGATGTTATCTTTCCAAAGTACCTGGTAAAGGTGATATCTTTTGGATGCCGCGTCACAGGGAGGAAGTCTTTCTACACCAATTGAGGATTAGCTAAGATGATTAATTAACAAGAACCATAACACAAATCAAAAGCACCTGAACTAAGAGAAAAATATGATTGCATCTCTGTGATGAAATTGAAGACGAACCTAGGTCGGAGAAACCCCATCCAAGAATGTCAATTGCCCAAGTCTCCACTGCAGCGTCCTCAAGTAATGGGTATGTGCGTCTCCATTCTAAACAAGAGCTACTCATTCGAATGCACACCAGGCAAGAAAAAGGGCAAAAGGGAAAAGAGACAAAAGTAGTAAATATTAGTGACTAGTAAGGATAACAAAAGTAGTAATAATTACAAAAGAAATAAAAACAAAAAGGTATCCAGTAACTAGTGAAAATTACAAAAGAGTAGAAGACCTGTCGAAACAATGGAGGAGGACAGCTGGATTGGTATCACGTTGAAACCTTGGCTTCACACAGCTGCTCATTATACAACTCTCAGAAAATCCAACCTGCAGCTTTAGGAGAGGCAGAATATGAGGAATCAAAAACAGGTCAATGATAAGTTGCAGTCAGACATGAGAAATTCTGCAGACTTGTCTGGGACCACCACTACTGAATTTACTTGTCAGAGCATATAATCATCAGAATAGAAGTGAAATGTTTTTTTAAGTCAGAAGGACACGCACACGCACACACACACATTAAGATTCTTTCCTTTTATCGATCCAATTGGCTGCGTGATGCATATTACGATTCTGGGCCTCACCTCTTGAGCAATATTCTAAACAGAAACTTGCTGGATGATCAAAGACAAATTATGCTACAACATGCTGTGCAGAGGAATTAAAAAGCATATATACCTTTACAGGAAGTCTTTGAATCCTCTGAGCCAAAGCTCGAGCAAACGGATCCTTGATTTCTTTAACTTCCTCAGGTATAAACGAAGGAAACCCACCATCAACAGAAACAGCATTTGTACCCAGTCTTCCTCCAGAATTAAACCACAGATGCATCGAATACATTGAAGTGAAGCGTTCTCTAGCTCCTGGAATCAGAGCCGGCGTGCAATTCATCCAACTCAGCTTATTACTATATCGAAAGAATAGGCCACTGTTAAATCATGTGGAGTAGTACTAATACTAATATATCAGTACTCAAAATGGTTACTGATGTGTCGGTGGATGTGGTAAAACTGTAGAAGTTGTGGACGCGAAGTGGTGAATTTTGAATATGCCACTGTTAAATCATGTGGATTAGTACTAATATATCAGTACTCAAAATGGTTTGAATTGTGGCGGTGGATGTGGTAGAAGTTGTGGACACGAAGTGGAAAATCGGCCACATAAGCAAGGCCGCTACCTTGAGTAAACTCAGCTCCGTCCGCCAACCACATGCAGGGGTAAGACGCACTAGGCAAACTCTGTGCGATAGACAGACGAATGTCGCAGGAGAGATTCGAAATTCGAATTGACAGAAAAGTATGATACCAATTCTACCATCTCAACCAACTCAAGGGACAACTGTTTTAGATTTTACAAAATCTTATTATAAAAAAATGAAATTAACAAGATTACTTTTTTGGGTGATTTTAGATTATAGTATTTTTATTATTAAAAAATTATAATTAGAATACAAAAGTAATCAAAAATATCACAAAAACTAATTATACAAAAATAGACTCTATAATCAGTAGTTAAAATAATCAACAAGAACATGCTCGATGTATTTATCAGGAGTTCGAAACTGCCCACTTCCCTCTCTCAAGACGGTGCACTTCTGGCCCGGTCCCATTTTTAGATCCTGATTAACTAATGCTCGTTACATGAAAGACTCGAGAATGAGGCATGGAATTGCACTGTGAGAAACAACTCTTTACCTTCAGTTTGAGGAAATATGATCAACCTATTTACCCCTCTAGATTAGCCTATTGGGATAACGATGCCCTTTAAACATTCATTAATTCATTAAGTAATCTCTTTAGAAATCATCTATTTCATTTGATTAACCACTTTAGCTGAACCTATTGATTAAATATCTAATAACGTCAAACTTTTATGATATCATGAGGGGATAGTAACTACGCCAATTGTTCTTCAGCTTTTAGCGTTCCTTTTGAGTCTTTCATGTAAAACCCAAAAAATCGTAAGAGTTGGGAGATTAAATTTTTTAACACACACAAATAAACCAATAAAGGGGAAGGCAATTTGCACGCATACAAATATGTGTAAGAAAAGAGAAATAATATCTACAATGTAATATCAATGATACTATAATAATGATACTTTCAAATTTTCACTTTTCTCAATCAATCATAATAATACGACTCCTTATTTATAAACTAGATAACTTAGTAAAAAAGTAATCATACTATAAGAATTACCTGATACAACACCAGTTCCTAAACAATAAAACCGCAATAATTTGACTCCAATAACACTACTAAAAACTTGACTAAAATACTGTTACTAAATAACAACATAGAAACTTCTATTTTTAGGTTTGATTTAATATGCCAACATTGTTTCCTTTAAATGAAACTCTCCATTGAATTAGGTTCACTATAATCACGAACAATAATCTTCATTACAAATTCACCCAACATCACTTTGTATTGGTTTTTCACCTTCAAACACTTATCTAGTCGGAAAAATCTATGTTCTGTGTAGATTATTTTTGCTGCACAATTTGATATCAATACATTAACAAATCATCATTTCTCAACACTTTGTGGTTTTCATCATTTTGTGATTTTCATAATCACAACTCAATTAATAGGTTTCTTCCCCAATCGTTGTCCTCACACCTACAATTTATATGACAATTCCAGACTATTTTTTTGGTCTAATCTTCATTAGGACCAACTTTGTAATCTAACTCAACAGCTGAATACTCTGGGCAAACCTTGTACCCAACTCACCCCATGATCAGTATTTTGAATCTAAAACTCTGATACTACATGCAAAATCAAAAAGTCATAAGAGTTGGGAGACTAAATGACTTAGTAAATAAATAATACAACTCCCATAATATCAACAACATAATATCAATAGTACTCTAATAACAATACTCTCAAATTTTCATTCTTCTCAACCAACAATAATAATACAACTAAATGACTTATGCTCTATTTGATAAGCTAATTCAACACTTAAACTTAATAGGTTCAGATACTAACATATTCAGATACATTTGATAACAAAAAATAAAACATCTTATTTAATTAAGTGGCACTGAATTTTCTAAGCAAAACTTACTCCAAAAAAATAATTGATAATCTATTCACTAATCACTTAATGTGATATGCACTCAAATGTCTAAGATCTAGTACTTACAATTTAGTCGTTTAACGAATTCAAATTTCAGATTCAAATTTCAGATTTTAGACTTCAGACTTTAGATTTCAATTTTCAGACTTCAGCCAAATGCACTGTTAGTAAAAAAAAAATAATCACACCCATAAAAAAAATTACCTAATATAATATCAATTCTTAAATAATAAAACTACCATAAGTTTGCTCTAATAATGCTATTGAAAACTTGACTTGACTAAAATACCACTACTAAACAAATACTTCTATTTTTTGTCTTGATTAAATATGCCAACAATCCAAGTTTTCAGTTTTTCCTCAAGTGGCACCCGATTTAGCACAAGTGATTTTCATTTTGCAAGTCATGTTTAAGTTTGAGTCAAATTCGAATTAAGTGTTAAAGGCTTGAATTCTAGCATCACTCAAGTACCAGAGACAACGCCATCAAATCATTTGTTTTCTATGCCCAAATTTTATAAGAAACCCTTTTTTAATCCAACAATAAGCCTTTTGGACTAGTGATTAAAACTATTCAAAGAACAAGCCCTTTTGCCAATCAATTAAAATCATCAAAGAACAATACTTTTGGGCCATTGATAAAAATCTTTTGAAGAAAAAAAATCGTATGATAGGGCTCTATTGAAATGGAGGCTAATCTTTTAATTGCTATTGCTTCATAGCCTACATTCTACAGTAAATAAGTGTAAATTTTCTGATAGGGTGTTAATTGTTAGTAATTTTATTGTTAATTCTCCTCTTTATCCTTGCCAAATATTGCTTTAATTGTCAATATATATTTATATTTGGTATTTGGATATAATTTCAGAAATTGGAGCAGAAACCTCTTGAGAAGATTATTGTGAAGCTTTACACAATTCTGGTGCAAACCAACGAGAAAGAATGGAATTGCATTTGGGAATTCAATTTGGTTAGACAACATATCAAAGTTGGTGGGGACCGCAAATAAGTTGTATTGTCTAAAGTTTGCTTTCTTTGCACATTTGTGGTATTGCTTTCTTGTTTGTGAACGTGTGCACTTGGTCAAAAGAGAAACCGACAAACCATAGTTGGCTTTGCTTTTGTTTTCGGTGGAGTTGATTAGGTAGGGAAGGAATGTTTTCTTTTGTAAGCGTGGAGTGAAGTTTCGGATTGGCTTGTGTTTATATGTAGGAGAGCCACACATTTCCGAGGAGAGTTTTTTCTTCTTCTCTTCCGTGAGACTATTTTTATTGTATTAGACTACAGAGAATATAATTCTTATTTTTAATTATTAGTAAGAGATAAATGTCTTTGAGTTCAATTAAATTGCGTGGGAATTTTCTTATGAGGCGTGGCTAATTTTCTCCTCTAGTCAAGGATCAACGCGAAGACGCAGTCCCAAATATCTGTGAGATCTAATTAATTTTACGTGTTCCTTAAATTGTTAATATTTGCATGTTTTCTATTTTAATTTCCATGGGATTATTTTGTTAATTGGATATCAAGGGCCCGATGTGCAATTTGACTTATTAATCTCCTGTCAAATTAATCAATTAAATCCGTAATTGTTTAGTTGGTTAATATTAGTGACAACTAGTATTTTCACATACTAGGAGAACATGCAATCTGATTTAAATAACCCTCGTAGCGTGTTATTAATTTGGGTTAGGCTTTTCTAGTTTTTAATGCAATTAGGAAATTAATTCCTACGGTCGTACCTAGGAGTATTTCCTGGTTAGAGGTAATCAACGGTCGTACCTTGGTTATCAATAAATTAAGGAAAAGCTGGTCGTTAGAGTTTTTCGGCGACTATAACTAGCCTATTAATAAAATTAAGTGAACCTTCTTTGCATCAATGATCGGATGAATGGACTGTGTCTGCGTAGTTGTATCCTTGGCTAGAATTTACTTATTATTTATTTGATTGCTATTTAAATTTGTATTAATTAATTAATTATTTTTAGTTAAATTGTTTAATTATTTTTAGTTTATTTCTGATAAAAATCCCCCGTGTCCCGAACTTGAAAAGAATCGAATTTTTCCCAGTCCCTGTGGATTCGACCCTACTCACTACTATACACAGAAAATTCATTTTTCTCGAGTAGGTATTTATTATTGCACAGGCTCGGCACCTGTCAATTTTTGGCGCCGTTGCCGGGGACTGGCGTTAATCATTTGTTTCTTTTTAAGTTCATTTTTTTTCTGATATTTTTCTAGTTTATGCCTCGCTCTTCTCGTACAGGCGAATTAATTTTCGACCCTGAAGTAGAGAAGACCGCGCGTAGAACGAGAAAAGAAACCAGGCGGCTCAGGGAGGAGCAATACGATATTGCACCTCAGGAACTTGATCCAGAGGTTGAGCCGACAAATTTGTCTGGTGACAATTCAAGTGATTCAGACCAAGAGGAAGTCACTATGGCAAATGCACGAACACTAAGGGAGTTGGCTGCTCCTGATTTAAATCAGCAGCCCTTGTGCATTACTTTTCCACATTTAAATGATGACACTCCCTTTGAACTAAAATCTGGTCTAATTCATCTCTTGCCATCTTTCCATGGTCTACCAGGTGAGGAGCCCTACAAGCACTTGCAAGAGTTCGACGTCGTTTGCAACAGTATGAAGCCTCCGGGAATTACAGAAGAGCAAATAAAAATGAGGGCTTTCCCCTTCTCTTTGAAGGACTCCGCGAAAGACTGGCTCTACTACCTACCGCCTGGTAGTATCACCACGTGGGATCAATTGAAGAAAAAATTTCTGGACAAGTACTTTCCGGCGTCTAGAGCTGCAAGCCTAAGAAAGGAAATATGTGGTATCAAACAACACCCAGGCGAGTCACTCTATGAGTACTGGGAGAGGTTTAAGAAATTGTGCACCAAATGCCCTCAGCATCAGATAAGTGAGCAACTGCTCATTCAATATTTCTATGAGGGGTTGCTTTTCAGGGACAGAAGCATAATCGATGCTGCAAGTGGAGGGGCGTTAGTGAACAAAACCCCTCGAGGAGCATGGGAGTTGATTGAAGGGATGGCTGAGAACTCACAGCAGTTTGGTTCAAGAGAGGACATCCCGACGCGTAGGGTGAATGAGGTGGAAACGTCCTCTATCCAACAGCGAATCTCCGAATTAACATCTTTCGTAAGACAATTAGCTGTGGGGAGTGCTTCACATGTCAAAGTGTGCGGGGTATGCACTGCCGTGGGTCATCCTACGGAAATGTGTCCAATGGTTCAAGAAGAAACTGCTGAACAGGTGAACATGGCTGGCCACGCGCCCGCGCCAAGAAAGCCGTACGACCCATACTCAAGTACCTACAATCCTGGTTGGAGGGATCACCCCAACCTTAGTTATGGAGGAAATAGGCAGTCTAACTTTGTGCCAAATAGACAGCAAGGACACCAACAGCAGTACCATCATCGCCCACCACCACTTTCAAACTCAAGTCCGTCCATGGAAGAGATGATGAAGCAATTACTTGCTAATCAACAAAAGACGGATTCAGACCTGCAAAGCATGAGAAATCAACTGGGACAGGTGCAATCATTGCAAAATCAAATGAATCAAATGGCTATAACAATCAACCGTTTGGAGTCCCAAGTTCAAGGAAAATTGCCATCTCAACCTGAGGCAAATCCAAAGAATGTAAGTGCAATGACTTTAAGGAGTGGCAAGGAAGTTCAAGGACCCGAACCGGTGATTCCTAAAGACAAGGACGAGGAACGGATTGAGAAAGAATTGGAAGAGGAGGGCACAGACAACAAAAATGCAAAGGTACCCTCGAACCCGATTCCTACAGCTAAAACTAATCCACCTCCCTTTCCTAGCAGGTTAGAGAAACCAAAGAAGCAAGACAAGGAAAAAGAGGTCCTGGAGATTTTTCGCAAGGTGGAGATCAACATACCCCTACTGGATGCGATTAAACAAGTACCCAGGTACGCAAAATTTTTGAGGGACCTGTGTGCCAACCGCAAGCGGTTGAAGGGGGATGAACGAGTTATAGTTGGGGAGAATGTTTCAGCAATTCTACAAAGAAAGCTTCCACCGAAATGCGGAGATCCAGGTATGTTTACTATTCCTTGTAGGATAGGTAATACTTTGATTGGGAAGGCCATGTTAGACCTGGGAGCCTCAATTAATGTCATGCCAAAGTCCATTTATGCCTCCTTAAACTTAGGCCCTTTGAAAGAGACTGGGATAATAATTCAATTAGCTGATAGGACCAATGCATACCCTGACGGGTTGATTGAAGATGTTTTGGTAAAAATTAATGAATTGGTTTTTCCAGCTGATTTTTATGTGCTCGACATGGAGGATGAACACTCCCGTGATCCGTCACCTGTGTTGTTAGGTAGACCCTTTTTGAGTACAGCCCGAACCAAAATTGATGTTAATAAGGGTACTTTGTCTATGGAATTTGATGGTGAGATTGTTCACTTTAACATCTTTGAGACCATGAAATATCCATCCGATTCAAATATTGGCTCTGTTTTCTCGATAAATGTTATTGACCCTGCTATACAGGAGGTTTTTGAAATTGAAGGCAGGGATGAACTAGAGGTCGTCCTGACCAGGCACTTTGAGTCCGAAACAACTTCTAGGGTAGAGTTGAGTGAAGAGCTTAAATGCGTGATTGGATCGTTGCAAACGTTACCAACCACGAAGACAAGGTATGATCTTGCACCGATTTTCATACCCGAACCTCACCAAAGGTTACTTCCATCTGTGGTGCAGGCACCTGTCTTGGAACTAAAACCACTGCCGAAACACCTAAAGTATGTATACTTAGGTGAAGGGGAGACACTTCCAGTGATCATCTCCGCGGGTTTATCAAAGGTGCAAGAAGAGAAACTACTTCGAGTTCTTAGGGAACATAAGCAGGCGATAGGATGGACCATCGCCGACATCAAGGGAATTAGCCCTGCGGTGTGTATGCACCGAATTCGACTCGAGGAGAATGTTAAACCCGTACGGCAAGCTCAACGGAGATTAAATCCTCTCATGATGGAAGTCGTAAAGAAAGAGATTTTAAAACTGCTGGACGTTGGAATTATATTTGCAATATCAGATAGCCCGTGGGTAAGTCCAGTACAGGTGGTCCCGAAGAAGGCAGGGGTGACAGTGGAATCAAACCAAGAGGGTGAGCTCGTACCAATTCGAAAGCCCACCGGATGGCGACAGTGTATCGATTACCGAAAGCTAAATGCCGTCACGAAAAAGGACCATTTTCCCCTCCCTTTCATTGACCAGATGGTGGAGCGATTAGCATGTCGAGCTTACTATTGTTTCTTGGATGGATTTTCAGGTTATTTTCAAATTGCCATCGCACCCGAGGACCAAGAGAAGACTACTTTCACCTGCCCATTTGGAACATTTGCATACCGAAGGATGCCATTTGGATTATGTAATGCACCTGCTACCTTCCAAAGATGCATGGTAAGTATTTTTTCAGAATATGTTGAGAAAATTATTGAGGTTTTCATGGACGATTTCAGTGTATATGGTGAAAGTTTTGAAAACTGTCTAGATAACCTGAAATTGATCTTAGTAAGGTGTATAGAAACTAATCTCGTGCTTAATTGGGAAAAATGTCATTTTATGGTTGAACACGGGATAGTTTTGGGTCATGTTGTATCATCTACAGGTATTGAGGTTGATAAGGCAAAAATAGATGTTATATCTACTTTACCTTACCCCGCGAGTGTGCGGGAAGTTCGTTCTTTCTTGGGTCACGCAGGTTTCTATAGAAGGTTCATCAAGGATTTCTCGAAAATTGGAGCACCCTTGTTCCAACTTTTGCAAAAAGATGTATCCTTCGAATTTGATGAAGCGTGTAAGGGGGCATTCAATAAGTTAAAGGAGTTATTGATCACCTCACCTATTATCCAACCCCCTGACTGGAACCTCCCATTCGAGATCATGTGTGACGCCAGCGACTATGCAGTGGGTGCGGTATTGGGTCAAAGAGTAGGAAAGGCAGCTCATGCTATCTACTACGCATCTCGAGCCTTGAACGGAGCTCAATTGAACTATTCAACCACCGAAAAAGAGCTTTTAGCAGTTGTTTTTGCCTTAGAAAAATTTCGGTCTTATTTACTTGGTGCTAAAGTTATTATTTTTTCTGATCATGCAGCTTTGCGGTATTTGTTGACAAAAAAAGAGGCAAAACCGCGATTGATACGGTGGATATTATTGCTACAGGAGTTCAACCTGGAGATCCGAGATAAGAAAGGGGCGGAGAATCTGGTAGCAGATCACTTGAGTCGAGTACAAGTCGTCGAAGATGACATCCCATTGAGAGAAGCATTCCCCGAGGAGCATTTATTTTCTATTAACTCATCTTTGCCTTGGTATGCAGATATTGTTAATTTTCTAGTCACTGACAAATTTCCTACAGGATGGCCTAAGGCAAAGAGAGACAAGTTGAGGAGCGATGCAAAGTTCTACATTTGGGATGATCCTTACCTCTGGAAGCGGGGTGCTGATCAAATCATCCGTAGATATGTAAGTGAAGTTGAATTTCAATCTATTCTAGCCTATTGTCACTCTTTTGCATGTGGAGGTCACTTTGGACCAAAGAGAACGGCTCGTAAGGTGCTAGAGAGTGGATTCTATTGGCCAACTCTATTCAAGGATGCCTACTCATTTTGTAAGTCATGTGATAAGTGTCAAAGAGTGGGTAATATCTCTCGTAGGGATCAAATGACTCAAACCCCAATGATTTTTGTTGAAATTTTTGACGTTTGGGGCATTGATTTTATGGGTCCTTTTCCTTCTTCCTTTGGTTTTTTGTATATATTGCTTGCTGTAAATTATGTTTCGAAATGGGTAGAAGCAAAGGCCACCCGCACTAATGATTCCAAAGTGGTTGCAGAATTCGTTAAGTCTAATATTTTTGTTCGCTTTGGGATGCCGCGAGCAATTGTAAGTGATCGGGGTACTCATTTCTGCAACAAAAAGATCGCTGCAATTTTTAGGAGATATGGTGTCTTGCACAAAGTCTCTACATCATACCATCCTCAGACAAATGGTCAGGCGGAAACATCGAACCGAGAGATCAAATCAATTCTAGAAAAGATGGTCCGACCCGATAGGAAGGATTGGAGTGTGAGACTAGATGATGCACTATGGGCATATAGGACAGCATACAAGACACCCATTGGCATGTCCCCTTACCGATTGGTATTTGGAAAGCCATGTCATCTCCCGGTCGAGTTTGAGCATAGAGCATTTTGGGCGGTCAAACAATGCAACATGGATATCGAGGAAGGCGGAATTCAAAGAAAGTTACAATTACTAGAGTTGGAAGAAATTCGAAATGAAGCATACGAGAATGCAGTGATCTATAAGGAGAAGAATCAGATCTTTCATGACCAACAGATCTCTAGGAAGACATTCGTCTGTGGGCAAAAAGTTTTACTATACCACTCCAAATTGAAACTATTTCCAGGTAAATTACGTTCTCGTTGGATTGGCCCTTTTGTTGTGACTAATGTCTTTCATTATGGTGCAGTAGAGATCCAAAGTTTGAAAACAGAGAAGAAATTTGTGGTGAATGGTCATCGTCTCAAGCCGTATTATGAAGGATTTCCAATTGAACGGGTGGAGATGATGCAACTGGAAGACCCGATTTGCTTAGTTTAAGCAAATTCTGGACTCCGTCTAGCCAAAGACGTTAAAGAAAGGCGCTTTTGGGAGGCAACCCAATTTTTTTTAAGTTGCTATTACTTTGGAGTGATTTTATGTTTAAAGTATAAGTTTGAGTAATTTTGTTATTTTTCATTTGTAGGTTTTGGAAAAGTGACCAAATGAGGCAAAAAAAGACGAAATTTGATCAAAGATCTCAATACCTCAAATTCAGTAATTGTGGTTTTTGATGCATTAAAGAGGTTTAGAATGCATGTATAGATCATTTTACATATGCGTGAATGGTTTATTTTGACATAGAAATGATCTATGATGCATTTTGGGAAATTGGGGTATCATTTGTAAATATTCAAAAGTTGAATTTCTGCTAAATTTTGCAGCAGAAAACGCGTTTTTCAATGAAACGCGCCACTGAATCGCGTTTTCATAGAATCGCGTTTTCAAATCTGCGCCTATAATTAAGAAAACGCGCCTTCAAAACGCGACATGAAGTCGCGTTTTCTACCCAGTCGCGTTTTCCAGCCTGTTCAGAAACCAAAAACGCGCCTTCAAATACGCGACTTAAAGTCGCGTTTTCTCACGTAGTCGCGTTTTCAATGCTGCAAATTTGGTGAAGAAACGCGACTTCACAAAACGCACCTTGAGGCGCGTTTTCTTGAGCCGCGTTTTCTGAGCCATAAATCCGGATTCTGTCCAGAATGCTCGAAAAAAAAAAAAATTGTATTCTTTCTTTCCTTCTTTTCTTCTTTCTTTCTTCTTTTCTTCCCCGTTGCTTGCCCTTTTTCCCCCTTTTCTTTTCTTCTTCATTCGCCGCCGCCAGAAGCTCCGCTGACCCACGACAGTCGCGGCAACTGGCTCGCGCGCCGCTCCTCCCTGTCGCTCGTCGACGCTGCCCACGCCGGACTCTGCTGCCGCAACCGCCGCCCACCCCAGCTCTTCTCGCCGCTGCCTCGGCTCTCCTCGCCAAGGGTGACCACCAGCTCATCTCACCTCCTTCACCCTTGTCATAGCCACCGCCTCCAAGATCCGCCTGAAGCCCCGAAAGCCGCGCACCACCAGATCCAGCTACCGCAAACTCTTCTCTCTCACAGCCACCACCTTCATCGCACCACTGGCTTCGTATGCACGCGCCTGTCTCAATCTTTTTCTATTATTTTTTTTTATTTTTTTATTTTATTATTGCAGTATGTTTTTATTATTTTTAGTACAGTACGTTTTTGAAAATTTTGCGTGTTTGGACTACCTGACATTTCTATTCCTCCTTAGTTGGGTACTTCTGTGTTACTTTGCTTGTTTCTTTTTACTTTGCTTGATTTTTATTTATTTAGTAGATTGACTTGTGGTTAGTCGTGTGATTTACTTATTGTGTTTAAACTGCTGTACTTTGTATCTAACTGTGGGTAATTTGTTACAGTTGTTTGTTCAATTGGGAGGTGCCTTTAACACTTAAATTTACTTAAACTGTTGTCTATTGTGGTTTGGAGTGATATTTGGAGAAAATGGTGAGACTCAGATCAACCCCAGGGGCTAATCCACCGATGTCTTGACGATTCAGGGGAGTTTCGTTGCCCATCTTCTTATTCACTATATATTTGTTACATTGAGGGCAATGTATACTTTAAGTGTGGGGGAGATTTGGATTTGATTGGAGTTTCTTTAAATTATTGCTTTTCTTATTGTTGTCTTGATGAATAAATGTGGCAACTCACTCTTCTATTGCTGGTTGTGATTTATCCTATGAATTTTGTTTAGATGGCAAGTAAAAGCATATTACCTTGGTGAATATCATGAGTTTAATGACTTGGTGCAAATTGTGGTTAAATTGTTTAGGCAATATAAATATTTAACTAGCAATTGTTGTGTGGATTGGGCAATTGTTGATCTTAGTTCTCTATATTAGGAGATGACGTGGGCCATGATCTTTAAATATTTGGTTTTCTGGTGCTTTAATTGTGATTAATAAATGACCCTACTCCGCTAGTGTCGTCACCCAGTAACCGGGAGTCTTCACCACAAGTGTCGACTTTCGCGTCAAAAAGTGACTATATATATGAGTAGTTAGTCCTGAAGCTGTGAAGAGTTGAGTAACTGGGCTCTTTCATCTAAAAATGTCAGAGTTCACGTCAAAAGACTTGAATAGCTTGGGACTGAGCATTTATAAGTAAGCTTATGATTATGTTGGCCTGCCGATCCTTGTTCTTCAATGTTGAGATTTTGATTTTCAGTTGACCCAATTGCTAACTTTTGCTAGTTTAATATTTTGATTTCTTAGACGACTTAGCCATGAATTGGACGAGTCTATGATTTCAGGAGCTAACCGGGAGAAATATGTCTTGACACTTAGCCACTAAAACTTGATTTTGGGATAAGCGTAGCTTGGCAGTAAATGAAATGAGAGTTAGCCATTGTTGAATTTAGTTGTTCCCATGCTTGAGGACAAGCATGATTTAAGTGTGGGGGGAATTGATAAGGTGTTAATTGTTAGTAATTTTATTGTTAATATTCCTTTTTATCCTTGCCAAATATTGCTTTAATTTGCTTTAATTGTCAATATATATTTATATTTGGTATTTGGATATAATTTCAGAAATTGGAGCAGAAACCTCTTGAGAAGATTATTGTGAAGCTTTACACAATTCTGGTGCAAACCAACGAGAAAGAATGGAATTGCATTTGGGAATTCAATTTGGTTAGACAACATATCAAAGTTGGTGGGGACCGCAAATAAGTTGTATTGTCTAAAGTTTGCTTTCTTTGCACATTTGTGGTATTGCTTTCTTGTTTGTGAACGTGTGCACTTGGTCAAAAGAGAAACCGACAAACCATAGTTGGCTTTGCTTTTGTTTTCGGTGGAGTTGATTAGGTAGGGAAGGAATGTTTTCTTTTGTAAGCGTGGAGTGAAGTTTCGGATTGGCTTGTGTTTATATGTGGGAGAGCCACACATTTCCGAGAGGAGTTTTTTTCTTCTTCTCTTCCGTGAGACTATTTTTATTGTATTAGACTACAGAGAATATAATTCTTATTTTTAATTATTAGTAAGAGATAAATGTCTTTGAGTTCAATTAAATTGCGTGGGAATTTTCTTATGAGGCGTGGCTAATTTTCTCCTCTAGTCAAGGATCAACGCGAAGACGCAGTCCCAAATATCTGTGAGATCTAATTAATTTTACGTGTTCCTTAAATTGTTAATATTTGCATGTTTTCTATTTTAATTTCCATGGGATTATTTTGTTAATTGGATATCAAGGGCCCGATGTGCAATTTGACTTATTAATCTCCTGTCAAATTAATCAATTAAATCCGTAATTGTTTAGTTGGTTAATATTAGTGACAACTAGTATTTTCACATACTAGGAGAACATGCAATCTGATTTAAATAACCCTCGTAGCGTGTTATTAATTTGGGTTAGGCTTTTCTAGTTTTTAATGCAATTAGGAAATTAATTCCTACGGTCGTACCTAGGAGTATTTCCTGGTTAGAGGTAATCAACGGTCGTACCTTGGTTATCAATAAATTAAGGAAAAGCTGGTCGTTAGAGTTTTTCGGCGACTATAACTAGCCTATTAATAAAATTAAGTGAACCTTCTTTGCATCAATGATCGGATGAATGGACTGTGTCTGCGTAGTTGTATCCTTGGCTAGAATTTACTTATTATTTATTTGATTGCTATTTAAATTTGTATTAATTAATTAATTATTTTTAGTTAAATTGTTTAATTATTTTTAGTTTATTTCTGATAAAAATCCCCCGTGTCCCGAACTTGAAAAGAATCGAATTTTTCCCAGTCCCTGTGGATTCGACCCTACTCACTACTATACACAGAAAATTCATTTTTCTCGAGTAGGTATTTATTATTGCACAGGCTCGGCACCTGTCATTTTCCTTACCTAAAGTACCAGTAATCAGTGATTCCTAATAAATGAATTTAGTTTCTCCCTTCATTAAAACGATCCCTAACATTTTTCTTTCATGTGCAAACTCAGACTTGATTTGTTTAATTTGATATCTACCAGGTTAATGTTTGTCATTTGTGACTATTTTTACTTGTAATTTTTTTTTTTGTTTAATTTCCATGAAGTTTGCAAAATCCTCGAACTGTAACTTAGAGCACATCAACTTCTTGATCCCTTCTACATTGGCCAACAGGAACAACAAGGCCCTTCAAGAATTCATTTATTCTCATATACTGATTGCGTATTCTCTAATTTTTCAATCTAAACTTGATGAGTCATCTCAGTTAATTAATTTATCATTAAGTTTTCAAGAGTAATACTTCATTTGGAGGATTTTCCTCGACTAGAGAATACCCATGAAATATAGCATACTAGATGCAATGAATCATAGCAGAGGCTAAATGGTGGTATCAACCACTTTAATTAGCTGAACCTATTGATTGAATGTTTAACAACGCTAAACTTTTATGATATCGAATGGCCTCTAGACTTAGCACGAGTAATTTTTATTTTGGCATTTCTAGGGTTACATTGTATTTCAATGTGCTCCACAGGTTTAAATACTAGAAAATTTTCATATTAGAATCAGGATCCACTCTATAACTCAGATTTGAGAAATTAACCAAACTTTAAAACAAAAAAGAAGATCAATGTTATCATTACTTTTTTTTTTCATTTTGTGGATATTCCTTTATACTATTTCAAATTCTAATTCTTGATTGATATTCTTTTACTATAATCACTACTAAACCTAAATATATTTGTTATCGCATAATACAAGTTAATATTATTAGTCAAATTTCCATAACATTTAAACATGATGAGGTGAGATCAGACGGAACTTTGGGGCTGGGGGAATCAAAAACCAAGAAAAAAAATAAGAAACCTAGTGAAAATGGGGTTGTGTATCATTTCAAGGTAAATTAGCAAGTTGAGGAATTCAGTAGATACACTTAAAAGTTTAGATACCACATAAGACTTGGCAAAGAAGTATATGGACATTAGCGGCATCCACTTTCTTAGTGGACAATTTTTTTTCTTCCTTAAGCTTGGTCGCCTACCTTAAGAAGAAGTATATGGGCTTGGAAAAGAAGTATTTTTGGGTCCAACAGTAGATGAGCTTGACCTCCTCCCTTAAGCTTGGAGTATACTTGTAATGCGGGTTATCATTTTACCTGTTGCATGTATCAGTATTACTAACATGCAAGTGAAACGTTAAATGAAAATGCTAAGAAGTTTTATACAGGATCTTGTTACATATAACTACTGTACTCCTGATTAAATAAGACATTTCTTTAATTGATACCATCCTGCAGCTTAGCATTGTGACCAATTGTAGAGTTTCTTTGCATAAATGTTCGCTAAGAGCTTTGATGGATTCGGGACCTCATAATTTGTGTATCGTACAATATTGCACAAGTTGACCTTTGGTGTAAAATAGTAGGATTTCGGTGTGAATCAAGTTCAGTTTGATGTAAATCAGGTGCAATTCTTTTTTTTTTTTTTTCAGCAACGGTAGTTTTTGTATTGAATAGACAAAAGGATATACACTTATATGAGCAAAGGCTCAAGCAGTACTATACACAAGTGTTAGACACACTGAGGATTGATCCATTCCTCATCTTGAAATATGCCTAAAGCATAACCACTAATCAAAACACATCTGGAGTCTAATCTCCTATCTAAACAAAAGGAGCATTTCTGAAACAAAGCTCTTAAATTGTTAATATCATCAGTCAGGGTAGCCATTTTGATATCCTTGGCTATTCCTTCCGTTAACCCTTTCAACAGCTGAGGGCTGGGTATGTAGACTGTAATTTTCTGCCATTGCTGTTGTTTGGCCTTTATAATGGCCATCTTCACAGCTTCAGCAATATTCTGCACCTGATTCCTTGCTTTCTTGTCAATAAGTGCCCAGGCTGCCACCAGCTGATGATTGAAGTTAGTTGCTATAATCCCTGTGCCAATTCTATTAGTTGGTTCTTGCACTTGAGTTGAGATTCTGATCTGCATTTCATCACGTCCTCCCTCCTCTGGTTCTTCTTCCTCTTTATCTCTTGTAGCAATCTCAGGGGTCATATTCTCTTTGCTCCAAACTGTTGCTTGCTCATGCCATTCTTGTTGAGCCTTTTTGACTGTTTTCCAGGGATGTTTACGTTTTGCATTAAACTTCCATTCATTTCTCCTCTTCCAAATTTGCCAAAGGATGTTCACGGTTAGTTCTATATGTTCCCTGCCCTCTGTCCTACATATGGCATCCAGCATAGCTGTCCACCAGGTTGTGAAGTTCCCTGTCTGATCAGACAAACCATCCCACTGTACTGGTGCCATCTTCCAAACCTCTTGAGCTCTGCTGCAATGAAAAAACATATGTTCAGTTGACTCTTCCTTTTCACCACAACCATCACAGATTGGATCACCTTGGTGTGTTCTTTTGAAAACAAGGTCGTTAACTGGTAACATACCATTTAGACACCTCCAAATGAAGTGTTTTAACTTGCTTTTTAGCTTCAGTTTCCACAGCCACTTCCATTGTTTCCCTTTGGAATTTGCTGAACTTGTTTCTGCTTCGTTTTCTCTTCTTTCCCTGGATTGAGTTCTCTCTCTACACAGTACCTTGTATCCTGAGTTGACCGTGTAGCTGCCATGACCACTATGTACCCAATAGTTACTGTCTTCCCTACCAGATATACTGATAGGGATATCCAAGATTTCCACCGCATCTTTCTGGTTGAAAGTTCTAAGCACTAATGGTTTATTCCACCTAAAACCACTGATCAACTCATCCACTCTTCTGATATTGTAGTTCTGAGGCTTTGCAGAAGTGACTTTCCCATCCTCATTACCAGGGATCCAAATGTCCTCCCAAATGTTTGTTGTCTTGCCATTGCCTATCCTCTTTCTAGTTCCCTTTTGCACCAAATCTCTTACGTTCATCAGACTTTGCCAGATCCATGAAGCACACTTTGGGACTTTGCACTTGAAGATAGAGTCCCTATGGAAATACTTTGCCCTCAAAACCTTGCTGACTAAGAGGTTTGGTTTGGTAATCAGCCTCCAAACCTGTTTAGCCAGCAAGGCTTTGTTAAACTTCTGTAAGTCCTTGAAGTCTAAACCTCCCTCTTTTTTCTCCATGGCCATTCTTCCCCACGAGCACCAGTGCATCTTATCTCTCCCTTCGACTTCTCCCCACCAATACTTAGCAAAAATGGAGGTCACTTCTTTGCACAGTGTGTTTGGAAGTTTAAAGCAGGACATTGTATACACTGGCAATGCCATAGAAACTGCCTTCAATAAGACTTCCTTCCCTCCTTGGCTGAGCAGCTTGTTCTTCCAGTTCTTCATTCTCTTGCTGATACTGTCCTTAATAAAACCAAAAACTTGCTGTTTTGATCTAGTTATCACCATAGGGAGCCCCAGATATTTTCCTTGAGTAGCCACCTGGATTGTGCCAAGGCTTTGTCTCACTTCCCCTTTCCTCTGATGACTGACATTGCGACTGAAGAAAACTGAGGACTTTTCCAGATTTATGGATTGACCAGACCCCTTCTCATACTTCCTCAGAATTTGAACAAGTTCACTTGCTTCCTCTTTGTCAGCATTACAGAAAATCAAAGAATCGTCAGCAAAGAATAAATGAGACAATCTTGGCCCACTTCTGCATATCTTCACCCCTGTGATCCTTTTATCTCCTTCAGCCTGCTTCAGTAAATTGGAGAAACCTTCTGAGCACAAAAGGAAAAGATAAGGTGACAGTGGGTCACCTTGTCTTATTCCTCTTTCTGGAGTTACAAATTCTTGTGGTACTCTATTAATATTGAAAGAGTAGGTAACTGAGGAGAGGCAGCTCCAAATCCACTTCCTCCATACTGTGCAGTAGCCCATTCTTTCCATCATGGCATCAAGGAATTTCCACTCCACTCTATCGTAGGCCTTTGACATATCTAGCTTCACAGCCATAAGTCCATTCTGTCCTTGTCTCTTATTGTTCATGTAATGCAAATATTCATGAGAAAGAATGACATTGTCAAGAATTTGTCTGCCTGGGATGAAAGCTGCCTGAGTTTTGCTAATGCAGTGATTTAAAACATTCTTGAGTCTATTGGCCAAAATTTTAGAAATCAATTTGTAAACAACATTACAGAGACTAATAGGCCTATAGCTCTTCAAGTTGGTAGGATTCTGGATTTTAGGGATGAGGGAGATGACAGTGTGATTCCAAGACTTAGGCATGTTGCTAGACCAAAAGAAATGCCTAATGGCAGCAATTAAATCAGATTTCACAACGTGCCAAAATTTTTGGAAGAACAAAGGATTCATGCCATCTTGGCCTGGTGCCTTATTTGGATTCATGGAAAAAAGAGCAGATTTAATTTCCTTCTCCTCCACTTCCTGAGTTAGCCTTGCATTCATCTCAGTAGTGACAGTGGTAGGTATACCATTTAGAATCTCACCCAGACCCTCACAACCAGAACTAGCAAAAAGGACTCTATAGTATTCAGCCACTTCCTTTCCCATCTCCTCCTCACTCTTAGTCCAAGAACCATCATCCCTTTGTATATTGAGCATCCTATTTCGCCTTCTTCTCCCCTTCACACAAGCTTGAAAAAATTTTGTGTTCTTATCCCCTTCTCTCAGCCAATCAATCCTTGCTTTTTGAGCCCAAAACTGCTCTTCTTCTGTGTAGGCCTCTTTTAACTGAATTTTTAACTCTGAGATTTTATCCTTAGCTCCTGATTCCTTAGATTCCTTTATCTCCTTAATCTGTTGCTTCACTTGATTGATTTTTAGCAAAGAATTTCCTGTGAAATTGTTCTTCCATTTGAGTAGAGCCACTCTGCAGTTAGCAATCTGCCTTGTAATCCTATACATCCTATTTCCTTCCACTGTTTGTTTCCAAGCTTGCTCAACCACTTGATTGATCCCTTCCCTCTTGAGCCATCTCTTGTCAAAAAAGAATTTTGATCTTTTTTTATCCATTCTAGGCCAATTATCTATGAGCAACATGCTGTGGTCTGACCCAACAGTTTCCACGTGATCACATTTAGCCTTGTCAAAAGATTGGCTCCAGTTAATGGTACTTAAACCTCTGTCCAGTCTTTGCCTAATCTCCCCTTCACCATCCCAATTGTTGCTCCATGTCCAGGGATAACCAGTAAAACCTATATCCACAAGATTGTTGTATTCAATAAAGCTGTTAAACTCCTTGAAACTCCTCTCTGCTCTTGCATTACCTCCCCACTTCTCTTCATTAGTTAATATATCATTGAAGTCCCCTGCCAGAAGCCATTTATCTCCCCACAACTGTCTTCTCGCAGTCAAAACTTTCCACTGTTGTTTCCTAATATTAGCATCACAACTCATATATACTCCAATAAACCACCAGTCTATCTGCAGCTCCGGATCAAAAACCAATGCCTCTATAGTGAGAGCTGTTGTAACTACTTCCCTGACCTCAATATCTTTATTCCAAAACAAAGCCATACCTTCTTTCCTATCCATAGCTTCCACAATCACACTTTCCTCAAACCTCAGAATTTTTTGGACCCTTTTCATGTAATTATACCTATTTTTGGTTTCACTCAGAAATATAATATTTGGGGAGAGGAGGTTATTAGCCTCCCTCAACTGGGGAACTGTCAAGGGGCTCCCTGCTCCTTGGCAGTTCCACACCAGAACCTTCATTGAAACTTGAGGGGCCAGGTTGGCCCCTTCCCCCTCTTGTTTCTCTCCAGGATTCACTTCCCCAACTCCCAGTTTGTTTCTCTTGTGAACAAACTCTGTTACCTGCACTTCCACCATCTCCTCATCTATCAAATTAAGTTTCCTTTTTCCTTGTTGAATAGCCAATATCCTGTTCCCACTCAGATCCCTCAAAGGCTGACGAGAGATTTTGGGAGATCTCAACTGCTTCTTCATTTTCCTGTTATGTTTCTGGGCAGCCATAGTACCCAGCTCAGAACTTCCTGGATCCATTATCATTAAAGCTGTTTCAGGGCTGCCAGAATCATCCTCCATTACTGTGACTTGCATAAGCTCTTGTGCTATTTGTTCAAGTCCGTTTCTTTCCACTTCACCTCTTTTCTTACCATTTATCTCTACCTCCACTGGGATACTCAAACTTGCTTCCTCTAATACACATTTACTGATTCCCCTTGGGAGAGTTTCTGTAGCTTCTGATGTAGAGCTCTCCTTCTGACTGTTCCAGCTATTTTGGATTAAGCTTTTCCTTTCCAATTCTTTACTGCTAGCCTCACCTCTTATTTGCTGAACCTCCCGCAATTCATCCTTCTTGGACTTCTCCTTGCCTGTCATATTTCCATCATTACTCTTCCTAGTTTCATCCTTCCTTCCTGACACAGAGTCCTTATGACCAAGTTCCATATTTTCCTTAGCCTTAGGATTTAACCGTACCATCTCTCCATCTCTAAAGCCCCAATAATTCATCTCAGAATTATACTTATTCAGGTGCAATAATCAGGTGCAATTCAATGTATGTTAATTTGTTATTATGTGGTGTAAATCAGGTACATTTTGGTATAAGTTGATTATTATCATTTAGTGTAAGTTGAGAACAATTTGATGTAAATTGAGAGTAAATTGTTAATTTGCACCAACTTATGCGAAAATTGAACTTGCGAGGCCCCATTTCTGAGCTTTGATTTTTGATTTGTTAACTTAATACAATTCCATATCGTTCAGCCATTATTTTTTTTTTAATACCCTGCCTAAAAATGATATCAGCACCCATGCACCCTTACCCTACACCTAGCCCACGATTCAAGAGAATATAATTGATTTCCTACATGGTTTGGTATGCTGAGGAGTTTCGAAATCAAATTTTCCAATGATAAAATTACAACTTGGAAAAGATCTTGAGACATCTCAGCTTCAGGCGTGCATTCTTAGTTATTTTGACTGTTATATATATTATGGTGAGACTTCTTTAGTAGTTATCAACATATAGACGTTAAGAATAATATATCGAGATAAATTCAGATGCTCAGAGATCAAGATCACGTTCAAGTCAACCTTTACTGTTTTTTACAACTCCAATTCCGATCTGTATCTGATGTTGTTAGAGTTGCTAGACATGGATTCAGGGACCAAATAGGGCATTTTGTATGTGGAAAGTGAGAGACGGAAACGAGTACAAATATAATTTGTGAGGGACTATTTATGCTATTTGGCTTTTTTTTTTTATTTGCATGAGACTAAATTTGATTGAATTATTATGTGGAATTTTGGATTTTGGAACTTAGAAACTTTTAGGTTAGCATTTGACAGTAAAGTTCTTTTTCCTTTTTTTTTCCCTGCAACGGTAAAGTTCTTGGTTCAAGGCAGGACCTATACAGGAGCTTGTAACAAATGAACCAAACTGTTTCTTTATTCTATTGTCTGAAAGTTTAGGCCTCAACCTTTTGCTTCCTTTTAGTTTTAGTCCACTTAGCCCTTTGTCTGGTTTTTGTTGTTGCGATATTTGGTACTTTAATTGGTTTTTCCATTATTATATTGTTAGATCCAGATTTATTTAAGTTGAAATTAAAAAGCAATTGTGGAAGGTGTTACAGGATTTTTAACCTCATGATCGGCAGTCTGGTCTAAACTTTGTTCCTCAATATAGTGGAAAATGCTTGTCCAATAAAAATATAAGCTATCAATTTATATAGGATTAATTTTTCCTATACTGATGGTATACACTGCCACTCCTGAATTACTTAAATTCTAATTATTATCATTTTTACCCCCTCGAGTACTTCATTTTTACTTTTGAAGGCTTCTGCTATGTGAGACCTCTTGAATTACTAGCTCACCTTTTATTTAGTTCCTTAAGAACTATTGTATATATTTAACTATGATTAAATCTTATATACACTAATAGTGTATACACTATTACCGTTGGATCTACAATACATGTGTAAAAGTTAAATTTTAAATTCAAATTTTACATTGTTTTCATTTATCCAAAAATGACAGTATATATAGGACCAAGTTTTAAAAGAAAATCTAACGATTCAAAGAAAATTTGAGTTCAAATCTATAGCCAAAATCATTGGGGAGTAAATCTGCACAAGGGCTAAATATTGGGAACTAAAATTGTATATTTCTCTTTGGATTAAAATCACTTTCTATATGAACGAATTTTAGTATAAAAGTTTCATCAACAAAAAAAAATTTTAATCTTTGAATAAGTTTTTTGGATAGGATTTAAAGGTTAACACAGTAATTGTGTAGCCTGCATTTGTTTAGGTCATGAAGGTGTAAATTAGTTGCGGTTACGTTGGTTGGCAATATGGCTTCATGGGTAGTTATGTAATTAGATTGAAAAGGTAAAATTAAGTCTTTGTGAGGATAAAGTTAGAAATGTTAAAAAGTGACGAAAAAAAGTTTATACTAAACACATAACTCTCCCATTATGCTTAGTAAGATATGTATTCTAGAAGGGGATATTACTTGGGACCCCTGCAAACCTTCTAAACCTCCCATCCTTCCTTTCTCAAATTTTCATTCATTTTGCTTCATAAAATTAAATCAAAAGTAGGACTGGGGTCAGACCAACCCAAGCTCAGCCTATTTGGCCCAAGAAAACTTCATCGAGCCTGAACTTTAATTAGGCTGAATAAAGTGTGAGTCTAAATATAAGGCCCAAACTAAATGTGAGCTAAGGTTGGATCATACTACGCTCAATCCTGATTAAAACCGGCTCGTATATGAGTATAATTATATAAGTAAAATATATTTAATAATATCTATAATTTATAATTACTAGTAGTTAAGGTACACTCAATGTGTGTACTAATAAAGGATATTAAAATTGATTAGTATTATTTTTTGTTGCTGAAAAATAGTAAGTTAAAATACTTAAATTGTTGCAATTTAAAAAATGGTAGTTTTAATTAGGGAAGTAATGGTTAATTCAACAGATATGGAGTGATTGTAAGAAGATGTGTAGTTAAAAGAACGTAATTCTCTTTAGAAGTAAGGTTAGATTAGGCAATACATTAAATAACACAATTTGTTTACACCAAACCCCTCCCTCCCACCTTATTTATAGTAAAATATGCATATTATAACATAAAATGTTAATAATGTATATGTAAATTTGTATTAGCTCATAATTATAAAATATATATTATATATAATTATGTATTAATTATGAGTTTGGGCCAAGATCGATTTGATCCCAAAACTCATACAATAGTGTGAGTTGAATTTGATCCTTTTAATATAAGCTCGAATCCCAAAAGCCCATATAATTTGTGAGTCAAGCTTGGCTCACTAAAGTTTGGCTCAAAAAACCCGATTAATATCCCTAATCAAAAGTTTATTCTCATTGGACTTTTCTAATGCACTCATTATTACACATATATCACAACTAATTTACTATATGAATACACAAAGTCACATTTATTGCACCCCTTAAATTTAGACATTTTCCCAAAATAGTAATGCTTTTATTAAAAAAAAAATTAACACCTGAGACTCCTTCTTGCGAGTGCCACCAGGGAACTCGTTAGCCAAACCCATTCTCAATTTATATCTCCTTCATATAGTTAATCACTTTAAAAAGCATATACCATTTGAATTTCCACTATCTCTAATTTTTTTCAATCTAAACTTGACAAGCCATTTAACTTAATTAATTTATAACTGACATTTTAGAGTAATACTTAAGTTGGAGGATTGTGTATGCTTATAGAATATGAATGAAATGTTGTAGACTAGACGCAATGTACCATAAAAATACCAAAAAGGTGGTACCAACCACTCGAGCTGGAACTATTAATTGAATATTTAACAACGTTAAACTTTTATCATATCAAGAGAATTTATTAAGTGAACTTAACATGTTGAACATTTAGCTGAACCTATTGATTGAATATTTAATCGGTGAGCCTAGTTACTAGATAGCTTCATTACTTTTGAGTATGTACTTTGATACTTATATTACTTTCATGGGCGAACTCTGATTTAATTTGTTTAATTTCATATCTACTGAAAGCAAGTTGATGCGGGGTTAATTTTGGTTATTTGGGACTACTTTTACTTGTAGTAAGATTTTGCTTAATTTTCATCAAGTTTGAAAAACCCTCAAATTTGCAACTTAGAGCATATCAACCCATTAACTTACAATTAATATATATATATATATGTGTGTGTGTGTGTGTGTGTGTATTAACTTCTATCTAAATTGGCTAAATGGGGCAACAAGATCCTTCAAGATTCATTTATTCTCATATTGTATCTCCTTCATGTAAACAATCACTTTAGAAGGCATATACCGATTGCACATTTTAAATTCCACTTTCTCTAATTTTCAATCTAAACATGATAAGTCAATTAACTTAAATAATTTATGATTCGCATTTTACAGCAATACCCTTTTTTTTTTTTTGAAAAAGTTTTACAGCAATAGTTGGAGGATTATGTAAGCCTACAGAATATCTATGAAATGTAGTATACTAGACGCAATGTACGATGAAAATGACAGAAGGGTGGTGCCAACCACTTTAGCTGAAGCTATTAATTGAATGTTACAAATTCAATTAATTAAACATTTTTTATTTCAAGAGCATTTATTAATTGAATTTAACAATGTTGCACATGTAGCTGAACCTATTGATTGAACACTTAGTAAGTGAATGTAGTTGCTAACCTCATTACTTTGAGTATATAATTTGATACTTATATTGCCTTCGTGCGCAAGCTCTAACTTAATTTGTTTAAATTAATATCTACTAAAAGTAATTTGATGTAAGGTTAATTTTTTATTATTTTGCTTAATTTCCATCAAGTTTGAAAAACTCTCAAACTACTAACTTAGGGCATATAGGTATCAATTCCCCTCTAGATTGACCAACCGGGAAAACAAGATCCTTGAAATATTCATTTATCCTCATACTGTATCTCCTTCATATAATTAACCACTTTAAAAAGGTTATACCGATTGCACTTTTTAACTTCCACTTTCTCTAATTTTTCAATCTAAACTTGATAAGTTATTTAACTTAATTAATTTTGCTAGCTAGTACTTAAGTTGGGGCATAATCTATGCCTACAACATATTTTTGAAATAGAGTATAATAGACTCAATGTACAACATACTAGACTCAATGTACAATAGAGGAGGCTAGCTAATAGGTGGTACCAACCACTTTAGATGAACCTATTAATTTATATTTTGGGCAAAAAAACTTGGGGAGTCGTTAAACTATTATCATTATCAACTTTTGGCTCCTCATCTAATTTTTGTTTCCGATTGACCCTTGAACAATTAAAAATGCATACTTTAAGGATTTTCGATGACTATATGCATAAATTTGGCCAAATTTAAAGGGCATTTTTGTCCATTCATGTTTGAAGCATCGGGACCAGCAACTAAAACCCTAAGAACAGGTAAAAAGACCATCTCTTCAATTTTCTAAAACAAACCATTAGAGTTTCTTCGCAAATCCTCCGAATTCAAGTTTTACCCATAGGAAAAATCCATTTCTTGGTGAAATTTCATCTAGAGTATAAGTATGGCTGGATAATCGTTCAATTACAACTATTGAAGGTTGCGTGGGAAAAAATCGCTGGTGAAAGCTACGAATCAATAAAGAAATGGATTGGGTAATCAGGAGAAGGGATGCATATTTTGATCCATATCTTGTATATTGTAATGTGCCTCTCAATTTGTAAGCTTATATCGTTGAGGTTTATGTATGTAATTGTTGTGTTATTACTAAAAGAATTGTTAAAGAAATGGATGCTGGTTGATAGGGGTTTAGATAAAGTGGAGCTTAATTAAATTAATTGGGTGGAAACACTCTCTGAGAGTTTTGTCTTGTTGGTAGGTTGCATAGGGTCCTACTACATTTGTGGTCCATTTTTAGTGTACCTAAAAATAGTAAATTAATGAAATTTCTGGTATAGAGTTGAAAAAAAATAGTTGATGTTGCATGGGTAGTTGTTTATTTAGCAATTTTGCTGCTTATTTTGACTAATTAATGAATATAGTGAATTTTTCTTTAATTTGATACATGATTGTGCAAAACATGGGAGTGAATGTTTTACTATTAGATTGCACCGTAAGGACAAGTTTAATGGTTTGGATTTCACATTTTATACTGGTGGTGAAATTGATCATGTAGATTTATGTGATGCTGATAGGATATCAGTACTTGAGATTAATGAAATGTTAAAAAAACTTGGGGTATGAGGAAGAGGACCCTGTGTTGTACTATTACCTTGAGCCTACAAGTGTTCTACCTGATGGACTGAGACAATTGCAAACTAGTCATCATGTGAACTAGTTCTGTAATTGGGTACAAGAATATAAGGTGATGGAAGATTATTGTGACCACAAGACCATTGAAGAGGTATTGGAAATACAACTGAATGAGCCTATAGGGACATATCCGACACCACACAAATCTGGTGTTCTGATAGAAGAAATAGATTATGAGGGCAGAGATATAGAAGAACCTTGTACTAGTATGGCGTTAACAAAAAAAGCTTTCGAATGTTGAAACTCAAAACCAGAAAAAAAAGTGGTGCAAGTGCAAGTGAAAATTTAACGGAAAAACTGGGGCAGAATGACATGCTTAAACAAAAACAGGTTAAAATTGAAGGTGAGAAACAAAAGACAACAACTGAAACAATGGGAGGGGTAGGTACTAGTAGGGTTATAGACAATGATGATGCTGATGAAATGAGCAGCATCTCAAATGATGAACAGTTCAGTGCCGACCATAATTTTTGCAGAGATGACCAAATGTTTGAGGATGTAGGCAGTATAGATGAAGTCGAAAATGGCCAGCAATCTATGGGAAGACAGCAGCAAGATACTACAGTGGAAAATGCAGTTGGAACTTCTGACATTCCTACCCAACAATCACAGAAGAAAGGTAGAAGAAATAGAGCAAGACAACCTGCAAATTTTGGTTCAGAAACTACACAAGTTGGAGTTGCATTTGCTGGGGATAAACTAGATGATCAACTAGATAGTGGTGAAGAATCATCTACAGAAAGGAAGGACATATCCCTAAATTCGTTGACTTTATCCCTGAGAGAGACATGAAGAATCCAAAGTTCTTCAAAGGGCAAAGGTTTTTTAATAGCAAGGAGTTCAAAGAAGTTCTTAAAAACTATGCCATTGCTAATGGTAATCCTGTGAAGCCCTGCAAAAATGAGAGAAAAAGAGTTATAGCAAAATGTAACCCCCCATGTAGGTGGTTTGTTTTCGCCTCAATAGTAAATTGTTTAGGCACAAAACGACTTGGTGGTGAAGTCAATCTATGATAAGCATGAAAATTATGGCCATGTTTGGAAGAATAGAGCTATTACCTCAAAGTGGTTGGCAAATAAGTATGAAGAGAGGTATAGATCTAACCTACAACTGCCTGTGAAAGAGCTAATACAAACTGTTGATAAATAATACAGGTCAACAATCACTAGAGCAGCGGCATACAAAGTAAGAGTACTAGCTGTTGACACTGTGAAGTGTTCAGCTGAATCTTAGTACAAACTCCTGGGTAGGTACTCTAAGGAGCTTAAGAAGACTCATCTAGGTACAACAATCGAAATTGTATTCACTCCATTCAAAAAACCTGGTGGTAATCAAACATTCATGCGGTTTTATTGCTATTTAGTAAAAGGGGGTTTTTCAGTGGTTGTAGGCCACTAATAGGTCTTGATGGTTGTCACATTAAAGGAACTCATCGTGGTCAATTACTAACAGTCATGAGTGTTGACCCTAACAATGGATAGTGGCCCATTGCATGGGTTGTTGTTGAAAAAGAAGCTGGAGAGCAATGGAAGTGGTTCCTTCAACTCCTTGCTGATGACTTGAACATTGAGAATCAACATCATTACACCTTCATTTCCGATTAGCAAAAGGCAAGAACCTAGATTTGGTTTGAGTGTTAACAATTGTTATCGTATTATGATATTTTTTCAATTTTATATGTTTGGTGTTTACTCCTATTTTTTTTTACCTTTGTAAAGGGGCTAGACAGAACTATGTCTGAGATAGTTCCTGGGAGTGAGCATAGATATTTTGTACAACATATGTATAGAAGTTTCAAAAAGAAACATCCGAGCAAAGCTTTGAAGACCAAGATGTGGAGTATAGCTAATAGCACAACTATGGAAGAGTTCAACAAGGCCATGGAAGACATGAAAGATTCTGATAGTAAGGCCTTTAAATGGCTGGAAAAAGCACCTGACGCCGGGCGCTGGTGTAAGGCATTTTTTCCAGTGCACACGAAATATGATATACTCATAAACAATTTATGTGAATCATTCAATGCCTTCATTCTTGAAGCCAGAGCCAAACCAATAATATCAATGCTTGAACAAATAAGAGAGAAGCTGATGGAGAGGATCCAACAAAGAAGAGAAGGAGTGTCAAAATGGAATGAACTAGTAGGATCTCTAATCAAGAAATTGACTGATGATAGAATTAAGCAGGCCAACCTTTGAGAGCCAATCTGGAATGGTTTGTATGGCTACCAAGTCAAAGGTCCTAGGGCAGCATAATATGCAATAAATTTCAGAAGAAACACATGCACATGCTAACTTTGAGAGATAAGTGGTATTCCTTGTATTCATGCCATTTCTGGAATGCTAGTCTCTGGTAGAAATCCAATGCAGTTCACAGCCCCATGCTACTCAGGAGAGTTGTTTGCTAAAATTTATGAGAATGTCTTGGAGCCAATAAGTGCGGTATCATTCTGGCTTGATTCAAAGCATTTGGAAAATGGATCCCCCAATTGCTTGTGTTCAACCAGGAAGGCCAAAAAAGCGAGAAGAAGGGATATAATAGAGGAAAGGGGAAATGGGACCAAGTTGCGCAAGATAGGTGGGATGCACTATAGAAAATGTGGAGAGGGTGGCCACAATGTTGCAACTTGTTTAAAAGATAGAGGGACTTATCAGCAATAGTAGAGCCAAAATCTAGAAAAGCAACATTCAAACGAGTATTAAATTTCAATTTTCACTAACATTTTTTGCACATTTATCCACATATTGATTTGGCTAGATTTACACTTTCAGCAAAGGAGAGGAAATTTCAATGGAAATCAGGGTGCACCTGAATCTTCTCATGCAAATAGAGAGCAAGGACAACAATCTAGATAGTCCACGCAATAGCAAAATTCACCACAGAACAAGCAGCAATAGCAGCCATCGCAGATGAGACAGCAACACCAGCAACCACCCTCTAGTCAGTCAACAGAACAGCAGAACAGTGGCAACCATCCCAAAATCAAGCCTCCAAGACAAGGAAAAAAAACATTGACTGATACTAAAAAGGTTTGGATAAACTCCTACTATGCTTACCTTGGAAAGCAGCCACTTTTTACTATAGGGAGATGGAAAAGAAGATGCAGCAGAGGCAGAGCCACAAGTAATAGTACTCAAACTCAAAGTGAAAGTGCTAGCGGAAGAGGAAGAGGAAGTGGCAATCGAAATCCAGGTGAAGTTGCTGGTACAAAAGGAAGAAGAAATGCCAATCAAACTCAAAATAAAGGTGCCGGTGTAAGAGGAAGAGGAAGAGGAAGAGGCAGGATGAGAGGACTCGTACTTTTATTCTTAATTTCACCTATTTTAAAATTATTTGTATTGGCATGTCATTTAATTTTATCACTTTAGCATGAATTTTACTTAAATCAAATTTTATCGCTTACGCATCAAAAATTTTTCAAAAGTCGCACCGGCGCGATTAATTAGGGATTTGGAGATTTAACCTCGGACTAGTAAGAATGGGTATTAGTGGTGTAAGAGAAACTACGTTGGAAGATTAGTATTTGAGAGTAAGAAACAAGAAGAAAACTAGCTAGTGCATGGCACTATTTGGTCACTATTCCTAGTTGACTTTTAACTACCAAAAAGGCAAACTTTTTCTTCAATTTCACATCACAACCAAAGTTTCATTTCTTATCCTTTTCCTCTCACTTGGCCGGCCATTGGAGCTCAAAAATAAGGGTAGAAAACTCCTCCTTCAAACAACAAATTTTGCTCCAAGAATTTTTTCAAAAACCTTCAAACCTTTGGAAGTTGATCAAGCTAGAAGAAAGCTCTAGTCTTGTGGTGATTTCTTGGTGGATTGGTGGTGCAAAGCTTGACTCTACCTAGGGTTCAAGAAGCTTTGGAGAGGTAACAAGTTTCACTTCCCTTGATCTTTAGTTTCATTCAAGATTTAGTAGTAGTTTTGGGATTGTTATGAAAGGGTATTTGAAACCCTAAACAAAGCTAGGCTAGATGACTTGAAGATATCCTTATTTTCTTGATTTACTCTTAGGTAGATGTCTTGAGGAGGATTATTAGGTAGTGGACTTGAGGATTTCTTGTTTGCTTGGTTGTTATTTTTGTGATTTATAGCTTGATTTTGGCTTGAAAGTTGGAGAGAAGAACTTGAAGAGAAAGAGAGCCATACTGTCCGAAATTTTTGCTGGTTCATTTCCCTTATTTTAATTTCGAATTTTGTGGTTATTTTGATACCAAAATGCTTTTTATATGTTGGTGTATATGTGTGTAAATTATCTCCCAAAAAGCATTTCATTTGGTTGAGTTAAAGTTAGGTTAAAGTGAGGAAACAAACCTGGAAAATTTCTGATTAGTTTGGCCGACCAGTGTACATTCAACAGCATATAATTTTTCGTACAGGAGTCAAAATCAAGTACCGTTTGTGGCATATGAAACTAGAATCCGAGGGATTTCTAACGGTGTAAAATCCACCTGCTAGTTCATTTTCTATGAGCCATAGTGAACCGGCAAAATTGACTGATTTTCTCCTACTGTTTTACCCCTGAGACCTGCACAGCTGTAGTTTGTAGCTCGTTTTCACTCATCTTACAAAATGAATTTGAAGATAGTTTCTTCCAATGATTTCTAGAATTTTGAATCTAGTTTCCAACGCCATAAACCATGCTAATTTTTTATTTTTTTGGCCTTAGTTATGACCTGATTTACAAACTGTGTCAAGTGTTCCAAAGCTGGAAATTCATGAACCAGGTTTCAAAAATCAGCTTTCATAAAACTGTTGTATCTTGGTGTAGAAAGATTCAAATTGAGTTCTGCTTATTTTTTTTGAAACTAGACTTGAACTTCTTTCAGTGGTATAAATTTCAAGGGCAGGTTCGATTCCTATGAATTTTACCAAATTTTCAAAATTCACTGAAATTCAAGGCTGTTTTGCTCTGTTCTTGCGGAAACAGTGATTTTGAGCTAAGATTTAACTGAGTTTGGATGTGAATCTGGAAAAAGTGTCTACTAGAGATTTTAATTCATTGAGTCTATTGTCCAACAGTATAAGATTTGCAAATTTTGGACTTATAGAACTCAAGTTATGATTTTTCAAAAAAGATTGCCAAAACTGAATTTTTCCTTGTAAAGTGACAAAACTCCAAAGTGACTTGGAAACATTTTCTAGGTTTCAAGCCTAACTTTCTTGATTGTTTGCACCTTATTTCATACTTTGAAAAATGGATTTCAACCCCTAGTCTAGTGCCCTTGGTTTCCATGAAATTAAATCATAAAATGGAGCGTTTTAGCTAAAATAATTCTTGAGGGATTTCACTAGTTTTATATTCAAAACTTGAAACTTTTAACTTCCATATTTACAATGAAAATAAGCAGTATTTTGATGGATTTTAACTCCATAAGATTTGAAAACATGAACGCTCCTTTATATTCTAAAACTTGGGCATAGGATTAGAGGTTTTGAGATATGAAAACTATCTTTCCTTTCCTCGATTTTCGTGCCAAAAATTAAGTAGGGTACTTTCTTCTTGGAATCAAGATTTCTTGCCACGACTTGAATCGAAAATGACTTTTGAGTTCTCCATGAGTGTTATTTCAATGCTTAAACGAAAAAGTCTCTTTTAACTCGACTTGAACTTGTGGCTTTGAGTGTGGGTAGCAAGAGGATATTTTTCTTATTAACCTTGGTCGAATACCTAGGTAATCGTGATTGTGCATGTCTCAGGTGATCACGTGGACACCAAAGAGCTCGTTTGACCTCTTGCTTCTGCTCTCATTTATGCTCTTGACTTTTGGTGAGTGTCAAGTGCATGTTTCATGTACTGTGATTGAAATGATATTTGTACAAGTGTTATGTGAAATTGTTATGATTCGTGAATTTACTGAGACAATGGTGTACTTTATCGCTCTTGTCCTCTCCCTCTTGAATACTTGTTACTTGAAATATGAATTTGCATGACTTGAACTTGTACTTGAACATGTTTATAATCATGAATACTGAGCGGCAGCATGTACCACACCCTATTCGGGTGAGAGGTGCCTCTCATCCCGACTCAGTACTATGACCGATTTTAAGTCGATTGGAGCATTGTCTCATCGACCACTTATATTCGTGGGGACGCCCAAAACCCAATGGCTAGCCATTCAACTCAAGCCAACAAGGGTTTAGTTAAGGAGTTTGTTGAGCCTTGGGCTCATGTACTTGATTTGCTTGGATATACTCGAGTAATATCACATCTTATTTGACTTGCGGGCCCGGCAGGGGGTGTAACGGTGGACTGAAAATTGGTGAAAAGTGGGGTTCTCCGGACTTGTTACTTGCTCGGTTGACGGAGTGTCAACACTTGGAAATTGTGGATCAAGATTATCTGTGAAGCAGTATGGATTTAGATCCTGAGAGTTCCTGTATCCTTTTACATGTGTTTTACTTCCTATTTGTGCACTTAAATGAAATTTCATGTAAAGTCGTTTTAAGCGCGTTATTCGATTTAATTTGTACTACTTGCTTGCTTGCTTAATTTTTTCTTGGCCTCACTAAGCGTTAGCTCATCCCTTAAGTTTGTTTTCCTTAACAGGACTTGGAGGTGGAAGTTGGTGATTCTAAACTAACAGCTTTTGGTGGAAGCTAGTATACCTTTTATATGAAATTGGAGACTTTTAAAGTGTAAATTTTGTTATACTTGGGTATTTTGATTTGTAATTTTAAATGGTAACCTTAAGAGTTGTGGCTTGTATATTCGAAGTATTTCTTAATCCTAAGTCAATGGTTGACTTGTGGTTCTTTATTAAGGTAGAATTAGTTCGTGAGTCCTGACGAGAGTTGGGTAGGTGCCTCGCTGATACCCTAGGGTTTGCCCTAGGGAGAGGTGGGGGCGTCACACAGGGGACATGTGCCTTCACCTTCAACTAACCATTAAAAATTTATAGACTAGTCAATGGCATTGGATGCGCTTTTGCCTTTGCTTTTACTTTCACTTTTGCACCTTAGTGGAATAAGTAGAAAATGACTTGTCTCTTGCTATGTTGAGCATGAAAATGACTTTTCTTTTTGGTTTATTCATAGATGTCATACAGGTGGACTACCTTTTGTTTGCTAATTAAGTGGCAGGACTCTTGGTATTAATGATGTAATTATACGTTGGCATCTGATGTTTAATCCAAAAGGTCTTTGGTTCCCATTTGCTCTGTGTTCTATCATTTTTATTTGTAGTTTTACATTATTCCAACATTACACAAGAATGGTTAAACATGTATTTCCACCAACTCCACATTGCTTACAAAAACACAATAAACCAACATGATGCTACTGTTAAATCTAACCAACAACACAACACATTCTGTGTCGTTAAAACATGCTTCTTCATTCACCCATGAACTACATTTGTACATTACATTCCAGTTCCATTTTCTTTATTCCTTTACTTATAATACATCTTTATCTGGTAATTGCAATAGATCCTTATTCCCAAAATTTCCAACCACCCATATAGCAAATCCTGCTAACACAAAACCATAGGTGATTGCAAGAGTTGCAGCAAGCTTTCTTTCCCTTGATGCATGTCGTTGCACCATAATTTCCAATCTTCGAACCTTTATCTCCAATTTTGTTGCTTTGCACTCACACTTTTGTGCAGACTCTTTAGCATTTTTGAGATGTTTCTCTATTTGATTGATTCGCCGAAGCAACCCAGGTATAATCTCCACTAAACGTGGACAATTTCTTCATCTATCCACTTCCAGTACTTGCATCCCTGACCCAAATTCACAACAAACAATAATTATTGACTGCAATTACTAACAACTCAAATAAATTACTTCTTTCCATTACCTGAGCAAGCGGGCATTCTGCATATCTTCGGCTTGGATTCCATGGTATCCGCGACGTTTTCACAATGGTACTCAATCCACAGCCACACATTGGAGGTATTGGATTTGATCTTGGCATCTTCCACCTCGTTGTTTCTGATGTTATAGGTGCAAGAAAAACCCTAATTTTTCTTTCTTCTGCAAAAGAATAAGATGAAGTTGGTGATAAAAGGATGCTTATATCGTTTTAGTTGCTGGCCCCGATGCTTCAAACATGAACGGACAACAATGCCCTTTAAATTCGACTAGATTTATGTCTAAAGTCATCAGAAGTCCTTAAAGTATGCATTTTTAATTGTTCAAGGGCCAATCGGAAGTAAAAATTAGATGAGGGGCCAAAAGTTGATAGCGATAATAATTGAAGGGCTCCCCAAATTTTTTTTATCCTTATATTTTACACTACTAATTATATTGCTATTAAATACAATTTTAACTTAAAAATCTATATATTAGAATGAAACAAGCATTAAAATTGAAGAATTTTTATATTGGACCTCATTTATTTTTAAATAAAAATATCAAAATTTCACGTAAATAGACAAATAATATACTTGAATCTTTTGAGGTTTAGAAGGCCAATGGCAAACTTCTACATAAAGGAGAGTTCTCCCACAATCAGTCTTTTAAAGAATTGAGAAGGGAAATTAGTATATTCCATTCTAACATCTAAATATTGATTATATCAAACAATGGAAGTTAAGTAAGCATTCCATCTTGACTTGTCTATCAAATTGGAATAATAAATTTCTCCCTACCATTCTAGGTGAAAACATATTTTGGGTAGAAAAATCTTTCCCTTCTAGGCATTTTCATGTATCAAACGAGGGATTAGAGTATTAACAACTTTCAATTAATAGGTAAAATTGTTAATTGTGCTATCTGAGTCAAGTTCCAATAGGCCTAAGCATTAACAGGATGTGGGATAGTAACAATTGTTAGATCAAATATCTCTAAACGATGTAATATTTTTTGAACGTTTTGTAACTCTAAGTGAACCAATTGTATATTCTTACAACAGAGGTTTGATATTCTGTTACTATTCATGTGAGTTCTATGCATAATAATTGCATCAGCATTTTATAAGTATTTTATGTAGAGTTACACGCTATTCAAAAAATATTACACCGTTCAAAAAGATTATTATTGACAACCGTCCATACCTATTGATTGCATTACAATGCCTTATATTCTACTTTTAAAAAAAAAAAGCCTTATATTCTAAACTGGGCCTAATTTGTTTGGGCTTAAAATAACAAGGCCCAAATGCTGTCCCCTCAGTTTAGTGGCATTTCGGCTTCAAAACCAGGCGGTCGCAATTCGCAGAAAAGGAAAAATGCACCTTTTTATTTGTTAACTCTTTAAAAGTGATACTACATTTTAGGCTTAATTATGAAATGCCCTGTATATTTATAGGTGAATTGTAAATCAATACCTATACTCACAAAGTACGCAAATTTCGCTCTAAAAACTAACACCAGTTGTACAACTTAACGGTTTCACCAAAATATTTTTATTATGGGAAAAAAATTACCCTTGTAATTCCTACCACCCAACTGCTTCATTTTGTATAGCTATTGCTTTTCTCTATAATGCTAAAACTGCTCTACATACAATATCTATGAACTTCGACCTAAATCTTTGTTCTAGTTTTAATTTGACCATATTCCATGGTAAACACATGTCAAAGATGTCGAAGGTTGGATGTCCATGAGGTTTAGTACGGATTTCTTTGTTTGCCCTAGATAACAATAAGCATGCATGGATCTAACAAGATAAGCATAAATTCCACACCTTAGAAGCAAGAATTTAAATAAACAAAAAACAAAGTACGGGAGGACTATCTTTAGGATTACACAATCATTGAAATGTGTATTTTGCTCAAATAAACTATCTATAGGATTACACAATGAGCGAAACTTGTGTGCTGCCCAAATAACACGCACATGGAAATAACAGTAGAAATACTATTATAGATTCAAACAAGTTCTAAGCAATCAACTGCAAGGACTTAGACATGTTTTACCTTTTTTCAATCTTATATTATGCCAACTGAAAAAAGATTCACTTAAAAAGAAGGAACGAAATTAAATAGAAACTAAACTAGATTACTTTGATTAAAGAGCAAGTTGCAATTAAGAGCCCAAGACTTATGCCGTCATAAAGGATTGAAATATTTATTGTAGACTAAACCAAAAAAGTTATTTTGAGGGGCAAACTTTAAACTACTTCAACCTTAAGTATACTACATAATCGATTTTCAAATTTTGTGGGGCCAAAGTGTAATTCACAAACGCCATTTTCAAAGATATCAAAATTTTAAGATGAAATTTCATAAAACTTTGTGTGTTTGTGTGTGGTGTTGGGGGGCCGCGGGAGGCGCTTCTAGCCCCCTCTAGTCGTCTATGTTGTTTTGTCCCAATCTTCAGTGCCAAAATGTTTTGTTTCATATCTGAGGGACCAAAAAGAAAACAAATAAGCATGCGTGGGATTACATGTGCAATTTTCTCTAATTTTATCTAAATAGTACTAACGATTAGTTAATCCAGTTATTGCATGGCGTAAAAACTAGGTCATACCTCACTTATTAGAACAGAATAACCATACAAAGTAATCTGACAAAGACATTAATTTCAAACTATAATCTGATGAATGTACCTGGTCGATATTTATTACATTAAGAAAGTGATCCTGGTGAAGGTAGCATTTTTATTGATTTCCTTCAAATCTTCATGCCTAGTTGACCATAGATGTCATTTTATAATTAATTTTTGGATTAATTTTGTATACACTGATAGTGTATATAATTTTATCTTTGGATGCTTGTCACTTAATCTGAATTTAAATTTGACTATCATTTTTTTGCATATGTGACATGTATCCAATGATAATAGTATATATATTATCAGTATATATAATAAGATAAACTTGAAATTTTTATGCACTCTAACTTTCTATTATCCTACTAGTGAAGCCTGCAAAAGTACCATTCAATATGAATTACAAAATAGGGGTGAAGTTAGAATTGAACTATTTGTATTACTATTTTTTGGAATTTTGTGAAAAAAGGTACTATAACGACTTGATGTACGTGAGATAAAAAGATAATTAAAAAATATGTTCTTGGAAAATGAATATTTTTTTATTGGCAAAACTACAATCCAAACATAATTATTTCGTGGGGGAAAAATTATTTGCTTTCAGGACATTCTATGTTCTCTCACGTCGCTCTTCCATATCTTTTTTGGTGCTTCAATTCCTGCAGGTAACTTTATGTTTAGGTTCAACTAAATAATAAAAAGCATTTACATACAAGAAAAGTTGTTATATAAACTGTAAAAAAAAAAATAAAGGATGGAAAACTTTCATGTTGAACTTTGAAAGAATCGCTTTGGAATTTGACATATTGCATTTGCTATGAATATTTCTCTGACTTTATAAAAGCATATTTGAAAGTGGTAACTGCCAACACAGAAACTTAGAACTTTTGTTCATAAATGGCTAAAACAATGGATTCCTAGCTAGATTATTGTCAATATTTTTCTAAATTAGTTTTTCTATCAATCAATCATAATTACCATTAGAAATATGGTTTGGCTGATGAATGCCCTTGGGCACTCAACAAGAGGTGGCTCAAATGTTTGTTTTTTTGAAAAAGTATGGTTGATTTGGAAAAATATCACAAATTTTTTTTTTTAACAAACGATAACATTATATAGATATTAACACTTGATAATACAAGAGTTAATTACAAAAAGGGGTAACTACCCCCATATCTTTCCTAGCTAAATCTGTTAGCCATGTTGGGTATGAGGTTTCCCAATCAATGTTTCTAACCGACATTACTGCAAATTGAGCCATTGCATGACTACAACCATTCGTAGTTCTGGGAGCAAAGGAGAATAGGCAACTATCAAAGCTATTCTTTAGGGCCTCAATGTCATCTAGGATTGTTTGTATCTTACAATCCTGAACATTGCCCGTATTAATAGTGCTCACTACATTTTTGCAGTCAGACTGGACTTCTATATTTGTCCATCCTGCAGCTTGAGCCATTTCCAGCGCACTTCTGATCGCTAATGATTCCTCTGTGGCAGCTTCCCCTCTTCTCTTTCCAACGATTCCTCTAGCTTTCACTAGTTCCCCACGCCAGTTCCTTGCAACTATTCCCAATCCGGTCCTGACCATTTTAGCTGAAACTGTTGCATCCGTATTAATCCTCATGACTCCCTCCTTGGGTGGCTCCCAAGTATACTGAACCAGTCTTTCCCTCACTGATGATGCAGTTGGTCGGGAGTCTGTTTCATTTGCCGCGTCATATTCGATCCACTCTTGCTGAGCTTTGTTAATAATCATTTTTGCATCCACACTCTCCATCTGGAATACCATCTTGTTCCTCGCTTTCCAGAGCTACCAAAGAATGTTCACTGTGAGTTTGATGCGATCCACTCCTTGCACCTCCTTAGCTGATTCCATCACGGCATCCCACCATCTCCACATGTTGCATTGCAGCTCAACTATCCCTTCCCATCTCACAAGAGCTAACCTCTAAACCACTTGAGCTTTTGGGCAAAAAAAAAACATGTGTTCAATGGTTTCGGTAGCCTCTCCACAGCAATGACAAAGGTTGCTTCCCTTTCCAATTCTCTGATAGAGTGCTTCACTAGTAGCCAGCCCATTTTGTAAACACCTCCATAAAAAATGCTTCAGTTTCATCTTAATATTTAAACTCCACAATCTTTTCCACACCGTGTGCTTCCTAATTTCGCAACTAGTCTCAGAGTCAGGTGTTGATTTGCAGTTCATGGTGTCCCTTCCCCCTTTTGCAACAACATATCCTGTTTTAACTGTATATACCCCAGACTTGCTATGATTCCAATATAATCTGTCTTTCCTGTCATAAAGGCTAAGAGGGATACTAGTTATGTGCTCCACATCATCTGTCTTAAACCAGCGTTGCAAGTGATCAGTCTTCTACCTCCCTCCCTCTATTAGCTCATGAACGAACTCAAGCTGACAACCCGCTGGTTTTGCTGTGGCTACTTTCCCATTGATTGCTCCAGGTATCCACCTATCTTTCCAGATTTTTATTGACCTCCCATCTCCCACCCTCTTGTATAAACCCTATTGTAGTAGCTCTCCCCCCTTGTGCATGCTTTTCCAGCACCAAGATGCTGTGTTCGGGGGCTTTTGGTCTAGCCAGTCATCATCCTTCATGTACTTAGCTTTCAGGACTTTGCTTACTAACAAATTAGGATTGGTAACAACTCTCCAAATTTGTTTTGCAAGCAGCGCTACATTGAAAACTTCCAAATCTCTAAAGCCTAACCCCCCTTTCCCTTTAACATCTGAAAGCTTACTCCATCTAACCCAGTGAACTTTGTTTTCTAATTCCCCACCACCCCACCAGAACCTATCAATAGTTGCACTAATGACATTACACAAGCCTATAGGGAGCTTAAAATAAGACATAATATATGTAGGCATGGCCATAATGACAGATTTGATTAAAACCTCCTTACCCCCTTGACTAAGCAGCTTATGTTTCCACCCTTGGAGCTTGCTAGTGATGTTACTTTTCAGGTACCCAAAAATCTGATTCTTAGTTCTCCCAATAGTCATAGGTAATCCTAAATATTTTCCACTGGAGGCTTCTCTCATGTTGTCCAAGACCTCACTTATTTCCCTTCTAATCAAGTTGGGAGTATTTTTAGTGAAAAACATAGCTGGCTTGTCAAAATTTACTACCTGTTTCGTGGCTTGGACATATATCTGAATGATCTCCTTAATCTTTTGAGCCTCCCCCTTGCTTGCTTTACAACACAAAAGTGAATTATCTGCAAAAAATAGATGAGAAACCATAGGGCTGTCTTTGCAGACTTTGATGCCAGTTAGTTGCTTTTTTTCCACAGCTTTCTTGATTAAGTTAGACAGCCCTTCCATACATATAATGAACAAATAGGGAGATAAAGGATCTCCTTGTCGAATTCCTCTGGAAGGCTTGATATAGCCCACCTTTTGCCCATTCAAATTAAAGGAGTAAGAGACTGTGGAAATGCACGTCATGATCCAGCGAACAAAAGTAGGACAGAAACCTATGTGTAACATAATTCTGCCTAGGAATTTTCACTCCACTCTGTCATAGGCTTTAGACATATCAAGTTTTAAGGTCATGAAGCCTACTCTACCACTTCTCTTATTTTTCAAAAAATGCAAAACTTCATGAGCAATGATGACATTGCCTAGAATTTGTCTCCCTGGGACAAAAGCAGATTGGGATGGGCTAATACAGTGCTTGAGGACTTTTTTCAGTCTATTGGCCAATATCTTAGAGATGATTTTATATATAACTGTGCAAAGACTAATAGGTCCGAAACTAGTAAGCATTACAGGATTTTCAACCTTAGGAATTAAGGAGATAATGGTCTCATTGATAGCTGTTAAGATATTGCCAGTATGGAAAAAACTAGAAACGGCATTGACTACATCATTTTTGATAATATGCCAGTATGTTTGAAAAAATAAAGGGGGAATACCATCAACTCCAGGAGCTTTATTTGGTAACATGGAGAAAGTGGCTTGTTTGATCTCCAACTTGGTCACTGGTTTAATCAACTGTGTGTTCATGAGATTGGAAATAGTGCGAGGTATGCCTTGCAATACTTCTTCAAATTCAGTTGAATCAGTAGAATTGAAAAGCTCCGCATAATGCTTGCTTAATTCAGCTTCGATTTCCTCCACACTTGTACACCACTCCCCGTTTGTCTTCTGGAGTTTGCTGATATTGTTTCGTTTCCTGTTAGCCATGACACTTAGATGAAAATAAGCTGTATTCTTGTCCCCCTCCTTGAGCCATCTGCTTCTTAATTTCTGACTCCAATAAAGCTCTTCATCCTTATATGCTTTGCTTAATTGTAGCTTCAAGGTTGTAATTGCTCCTTTATTACACAGCTCATTCCCCTCACGCACTGCCCTTAGTTGCTCTTTCAGCTCCTGAATTTTGCCTTTGTGTTGCCTTTGGTTGACCTGTTCCATTCAATCAAAGCAACTCTGCATTCCTTAATTCTTTTCACCACTCTAAACATTCTAGAACCATGTTGTTCCAGCCCCCAAGCTCTTTTAATAACAGCTACTGATGCCTCATTCTTTGCCCATCTTTGATCGAAAAAAGAACCTTCTTTTTACTCTCCTTTGCTTCGGGTTTGTGTCCATTATTAGCAGGCAGTGATCAGATGCCTCTTTTTCAATGTGTTCCACTGTTACATTCTCATACTTCTGCACCCACCCGACACTACCTAAACATCGATCTAGCATCTCTTTTATCTCTCCCTCCCCTTCCCATGTGTTACTCCATGTCCAAGGAACCCCCTTATACCCTATATCCACCAACGCATTCCCAGAAATGAACCTATTGAACTCCCTAAAACTACCCTCTGACCTCTCTCTTCCTCCCCATTTCTCCCCATTTGAGCAAATATCATTGAAGTCTCCCATTACTATCCATTTGTCACCCCATTCCCTCTTTTTTTCCCCTATTGTCTCCCATTGTTGCACTCTTACCCTTTCCTCCGTACTTGTATATATTCTTACTAGCCACCAGTGATCGTTAATCTCCTTATCTACCACCCTTGCTGCAATGTACCAATCAGTGTTGTGTACATCCAGCAAATGCACCCCCTCCTTCCAAAACAAAGCTAATCCCCCTACGCTACCCTTAGGATTCACTACAAAACTGTGTTCAAACTTAACCCTTTTTTGTACCTGTTTCATGTAACTTTCTTTGTTTTTTGTCTCACATAAAAACACCATACTAGGAGAGTGGAGGTGAAGTACCTCCTTAAGTTGGGGAATTGTCAAGGGGCCTCCTGCACCTCGACAATTCCACACCGCCACCTTCATTGTGTTAGTGGAGGCATTGCGGGGCTAGCCTCCAATTCCCCTCCATGCTGAGCAGCATCTTGATCCCTTTTTAATAGCTTGTATTGTGGACCTTGTATTGTGTCCTCTTCCATGAGATCCGAGTCATTATAATCTTCCTTTGTTTTCCTTTTCTCTCCAAGATTGCTCGCTGTCCCTCTATCCGTAATGTCTCTCAATGGTACTCTTTTAGTGCGTGAACTCCTCCTCCACTGATTTTTCCTTCCTTGTTTACTTCCACATACTAGGGTTCGGCACTTGGCATCTATAGTTTCCACCTCATTGCTAGTCAAACTCCCCTTTTCTGACTTGTCTACCCCCTCTCTAACAACGCAGCCATCTAACACCATATCCTCTGAATTCTAATTTTCTTTCCTGATCAAGTCTTTTCCCAGATCCACTACGACCTTATGAATTTCAATATTTTCCTTCGCTTTAATCCCACTTCCCTCTTTTTGTTTTCCCTCCTCCTTGCCCTCTTTCTCTAATCTTCCTTTCAGCTCTGAACTCTCCCTCAGAATCTCTCCCCATTTTTCCTCAGCAATTGCTAGTTTTTTTTGGGCGTTATCCTTTGTCTCCTTTTCACCCCCTCTGCTGCTTGTTCCAACCATGACCCCAGGTCCTTTATCAACTGTCATCCCACCCCTATTGCTTGATCCTTTGTTTACCAATGCTACCTCCCTGGCCTTCTGACTAGCCTCTGTGCCAGAAGTTAAACAAGCTTTCAAGGGGGAGGCCATTATATTCCCTGCCCTCATCCAAGCACCGTATTGGCCTTCCCTACTAGACTGTCCTTCCCTTTTGTCCCCAATACATGACTTATCCCCGTGCCCAATGATCCCACAATTGTAACAAAAATCTGGGCATCTCTAATACTTAAATTCCACCCATGTATTCACTCCCTCAAGCTTTACCAAAGTTCCTCTCGGTAGAGGTTGTAGCACATCCACCTCAGCCATTATCTTCATATGTCTCCCAGATTTCCCGGCCTGGTGGAACAGGTACCTCCCTCACAGACCTAAATATCTTTCCTAGCTTAAATCCCACAGATTTACACAACCAATGGACTGGAAGATTCCAGATTTGTACCCGTAGGTGAGCAAATCTAAAATGGTAGAGCTTCCTTTCACACCCAACCTCCCATTCCTTTATCACAAGAATCTGGTTATCCATAATCCACGGACCTCCCAACAGAATTTTTTCACGGTCCTCTTCCCTTTCTAACTGGAATTGGAAAAATTTGGACCCAGTTCAGTCACAGTCAAATTTCTGGGATATCCCCATGCATGATTAGTAAAATTCTTAACACCCGTGAAGTTTGCAACCTTTTCGCCAATCAACCTTCCCACCAGACTCTGTCTACAATCTTAGATCCCCTCACTTACATCATCAGAGCAGAGATCTACACCTTCCAGTTCCGACACAGATAGTTCGAACTTGCTGAAAGCTCTTGATAATTCTTCCTCCATCCTCCAGAGATGCAGTTGCAGTGACACTACCTTACACTATTTCCTATCGTAGAAGTTCCAGTTGAGTAAACCTGCAAAACAGAGAAGAAGAGCACCAAGGACAGAAAAACAGAGTACCAAATCTGTACTACCAAACTAAAAAAGTACGACCTCACGCTCACCAGCTCATCAAACATTAGAACCATCTTCTGTGGGTTGCATCCTTCAAACGTTCTCAGGATCATGACCTTTTCCACAAAAGAAACAGGGCTGCAGCTCAAAGAATGGCTTATGGATGTTGATTTGGGTGTCTCGGTTGTACGGAAGTTGAACAGGCACTATTGGTGATTTTGCGAGTTCTACTGCACTTTCTATTTTCGGTTGGCGTTGCTTTCAAATTTTGAAATCTCTTACGTTGAGAAGAAAAGCTCTTAAACTAGAGAGAGAGGCTCTCAAACTAGAGAGAGGACATATACTCTTACAGTTCGGAAAAATATCACAATTCAAGGGTGCAATAAATGTGAATGTGTGCATTTACATGGTAACTTAGGTATGATTTAAATATTTTATTGAAAGCACCGTTAGAAAAATCCTTTAAAATTTTGGTAGGAGCAATATATTTTTTGCTCACTGATACTTGCTTTTGCTCGTCAATGGGGCAAATATAATTGTAATTAGCACTTTTTTAAAACTTCTTCGCAATTATTGCACGTACATTGGTACAAGGACAAGGACTTGGGCATGGTGAGATGAGTGGAGCAGATGCCCCCACTTTGTCTCCACCGATCTACTGGAACTATTTTAGCCAATTTTTCAATGATTTCAAACTTCAACTCAGCATTTTATTATTAATTGAGGTATGGACAGGAAAGAAGTCGCCAGCAACAGCCAAAACATGCTTCAAAAACTTTTGGAAAAAAGAAAAAGAAGGACAAAGAAAAAAGGTTCTGCAATTTGTTTTTAAGCATATGAGGCTCCTATGACAACAGAATCAAAGAACTTGGCTGATTGGCAGGCTTCAATCCTGGTAGGAAAAACAAAGAAGCTGGAGAGCAAGATAGGAAGAAAAATTAAGATGGGAGCTATAAAGGAGACATTCTTCATATTACATGGACCACCAATGATATCTTTGGATGATTCATTTCCTGCAAGACATTTCTTGCTGGCTTTCAAAGAAAGGGTGTTCAGTCAAAGACCTAAAGGCATTCTGATAATTTCTGCCCATTGGGAAACCTCAAAACCAGCTGTGAATTTGATCCCTGGCCGTCAGGATACTATCCATGACTTCATCTCTAACTTCCCCAGGGCATTATACCAAGTACCCTCATGTAATCATCATCCTATTGCTAAATTTCTTTCGTTGTCTCTGCCTTAGTTTCCTGCATATTAACGCTCACACATGCACTGATTAAGTATACAATGTTCATGTGATGTATACGCTATTAAAGTCATATAGTATGTGCATGTCCATGTATAAGTTGGTGTAAATTGGAATTACAAGTAGATAAATCGATCCGAAAGAAATTTTTGAACATGATGGGAAAATGGTGGAAATAGAAGTAAAAGAGAAACATGATTGTTATTTTTGTGTTTCTACTCTCTCAATATGTGAAGATTAGTTCGAGAAATCTGATATTTTTTTGGAAAGTTTGTTCTGTTGCACTTTTATTGACACCAGATTCTCTTTTGTGTGATCATGTTATTGAGTTCAGTAAGTCACTGTAACAAAGTTTTGTTATGAGTTTTGTTACAGTCATTTAAAATCTAAGTCCTGTAAATTCTGATCTTACTCACCACACATTTTGGGAAATAAGGAACAATGGTCTATTAATTCTTGGATCCACAGTGATTTCTACTGAGAAACACCTATTTAGAAATTTGCTTCCAACTCACGTAGGTATTCTTGAGAAAAAAGCGCAAGCAGATTAATAACTGCTATGGTGGGAACATTTATTCATCAACTAGGGCAACAACAAGAGCATACTGGATCAAAAACAAAATCTGTTAACGGCTACTAGTTTTGTCCAAGCTTCAGATTGCATAACACCTGTGGCCAATTTCAGAGAATCTCCATTTGAGGAAGAAAAATGAATTTGGCCAATCTTTTTTATTTTAAACTTTGACAAGAAAAGTTGCCTGACAGTAATCATCAGAAGCAACAAGTGCATATAAGGGGATGAAAAATCTTTCCTGATGAAATTCCACTTTAAAAACCAGGGTAACGCTTTCAACCAACATAGGAGGCCATATTAGTAGTATGATGTACATAATGAAATGTACAAAATTCACATATGTCCATAGATCATTCACATGCTTAACTGTATGTATGTTCTTACTGTTAAATTCCAGATCCAGTATCCTGCACCAAGTGCTCCAGAATTGGCAAAGAAGGTAAAGGAACTGTTAACTGCCTCAGGTTTTGATCAGGTAGAGGAGGATAAGAAGCGCGGTTTGGATCATGGAGCATGGGTTCCCCTTATGCTTATGTATCTCGATGCTGATATACCAGTTTGCCAGCTATCTGTCCAGCCAAGCCGGGATGGGACTTACCATTATCGAATGGGAAGAGCATTGGCCCCTCTCAAGGATGAGGGCTACCTTATAGTTGGTTCAGGAGCTGCCACTCACAATACAAGTCTCCCTGAATCTACTTCGATTGATCCTTGTGTTCTGCAGTTTGATACTTGGCTCAAAGAAGCCATCCTTACAGGAAGGTAAATTATTCTATTAAACAAAGGGTTAAAAACAAAAAAGCCCTCTGTGGTATACCTAATACACATAAAATTTCCTCGTGGTTTCAAAACATACAAAATGACACATCATATTTTGAACTAAATTGTAAATTAACAGAATTCGTTAAACTTAACGGAATCTAGTAAATTTAATGAAAAACTTAACGGAATCCGGTAAACTTAACTATAAATTTAACGAAATTCAGTAAGTTTAACAGCCGAAACCGTCATTTTCATTAACTTTAACGAATTTTGTTAGTTTATAATTTAGTTCAAAATATGAGATGTCATTTTATATGTTTTAAAATCATGGGGGGGGCTTTTTTGTGTATTAAGTATACCACAGGGGCTTTTTGTTTTTAACCCTTAAACAAACTTGCAAAATTTTGCAAAAGGATTTCTAGAATGTATAGGAAAAAGTATAAGCACATTGACTTGCATAAGCACCATCTAATCTAGTAGGCAGCATCTGTAAATGCATAACAGTTGCTTTGGGTAGTTGGATGGTTGCACAAGCTAAATGCTGCAAATAGTCAATAGTTTGATTAGAGAAGGTAATAAGTACTGTTGTTTTGGTAGGTATGAGGATATTAACCAGTATGAAGAGAAGGCACCATATGCAAAAGAAGCTCATCCTTGGCCTGAACATTTTTACCCATTACATGTAGCAATGGGTGCTGCTGGTGAAAAATGGAAAGCAGAACTTATCCATCACAGCTGGAGTAGTCTTACATCTCTCTCCTATGCTTCATACAAGTTTGTGGCAACAGACTAGCGAACTTCTTCAAGAAGCATGTTCCTGTATATGTGCTATTCTTGTATTATACACACACAAAAACATTATACAGAAAAACTGTTAACAATATCTAAATGTCATGTTTGCAGACACACTGTCTATTATGTAAAATTAGGCTGTGTAAAAGTGATTTATGCATTTCCTTCATCCTTTACTTTTCTGTATCTGAGTAATTGAACATGCGATTTTTTCCTTCCTTTTCTCGAAGTTTTAGCCTCTTGCCTTGTCTTTTTCAGTGTGTTAGTTGTTTAAAAATGAGTTAGTGACTATGATTGTGAAGCTCTTTTGCAAAAACAAAACTTTACAACACCTCAATTATGTATTTAAAGTATGGACTTACTCAGCCTGACTTTAATGCTTGTGCAAGATGCAAACAAATAAAGTGAAATGGCTCGCGACTTGAAATTCTAACTGATAGAGGGTTCTGAATTAGGATTATTGCCCTTACAACAAATGGACATCTTCAACTGTATTAGTGTGAATAAGAAATTGGAGAGATGAACTTTTGTTAAGAACAGAGAATTGGCAACTAGAAGAGTAAAACATAGGGCTACTTAAGTTTGAAATTGATGCATGAAAACATGCAAGAAGCCATTTTCATGCAACGATCAATAGATTGACATCTGCTAAACAGGGCCTGATTATGCTTCAACACAACTAGCCACACCATTTGCAGTGGCTTCATATCTCTAAAAATTTGCTCGTAAATTTGGATTCAATGTGAGGGGCAACTCATGAAAGGAAGGATCGTTAGATTCATTAATGGATAATTGTGTCCTGCATCAGGGGCAGAAACATTAAGTGGAGTCAAATTTTAGTACAATAAAACATATTTTTTAAAACAAATTACTAATGTTACATACCAGTTAAAATTATACCATACGAGTACTCAATTTTTTTAAAACGTTGCAAAATCAATTCATTATCAATTTTATTAAATACATCTTTTTCAATGTAACTAAATGAAACTCTTGATTTTTTAAAAACAATTTGTGAATTACCATCAACTTGATTTTCTATGAGTTTCTTTTAAGAAAATTTATCTTTACCATGTTATAAATAAAAATCATAGTAACTTAATTTTGTATTATAAATAAAAAATTTACCGTCCACTTGAAAAATTCTTTTTTTTTTGAAACTTTAAAATTTGAAGAATTGGTTTTCTCACTCTACTCAAGACAGTTCACCCCTTGTTTTTGGAAACTTTGGATGAATTTATTCTTGAACTAACTTCCGTAAATAACTTGAAATAAATTCAAAATTGTCGTGATGGTAAGAATTATGAAATTTCAATTGTTTGGGGTCAATGTATATGAGAAAAGAGAATTTGGTAAAATTTAGTGGAGTCAAATAAGATGCAAATTTAAAATTTTCTAAATTACCTAAGGCTAGAAACTAATTTTCCAAAATTAAGTGAGGTCAATTGACTCCACTTGCCTCTCGTACTTGTATGGTCCGATGGTGGTTCAATTCTTATTGGTTTCCCGTGGGCCTGTTGGGTCACTTCCCTTGTATAGCTAAGAGTAAGAGTAGGTGTAGATGGTGACAATAGACCAAAAAAAAAAAATTGACCCCACTTGCTTGCACATGCTCCACCACTGTCCTACATCAAGTCAAGAAATGGACAAACACTACTCAATATGTAAATTAATAAAGGCTCGACACCTAACATTTTAAGTTTTTTGATCAATGACGGGGTTTTAAACTTACATATTACACCTCTTCCGTGGATTCACTTGAGATTTTTCTCCCTAACAAACACTTTTAGGCACATCCCGGAGGTAGTGGGAATGGAGGCAGGGGCTGCCACCATCCCCCAACGTTTGGAGATATTTTTAAATTTTAGCCACTAGGTGACTAGGAGATTATGAAAATTTTCATTAAATGTGTTTCTTTCACTCTACGTCTACCCCTTAAAATTTTGACAAAATTTCCTTTGCTTCCTCCCCCACATAGCTTATATTGCATGAAAAATTTGAACTCTTACTACTCTTTACACATTTTTTACCTTGTTATTTGTTTTGTTGGTCTATACTAAAAACTCAACTTCTTTAACTGTTTAGTGTTATGTATTCCTTGTTAAAATTTTGGTTGAAGAATTGTAATCTAATAGCTAAGTTGTGCATGCCTTTTAATTCACATTTTTGACAACTTTTTGATGACAATATCTCATCTATGCTAATTGCACACTATCAAATATAACCCAATATCTAATCAATGTATTCATTTAGATACCACAAATTTGTTCAATCTATACTCAATGAGAATGCAACCCGATCAATATATTTCACAACAAGTTGCAAGATAATTAAATACAAAAATCAAAGGGGCATACATAAAAAAAAAAAGGAAAGGCTTCATTGTAGAACATGCATTAGAAAATGATGATCTCCTAATCAATAATCATCATACCAACAACGAAACAAACTTATGATGTTTTAATAGTAATATTTGATAATAACAATGAGTCTGTTTGGATAGGTCGAATTTGGATGATTTGCATAGAAATTTTGATTTCCCTGATTTAAGTTATTTGAATATGGTATTGTGCCGGATTGATGTACAGAGATTGAAATCACAATTATGACTTTGGACAGCCTCTGGTACATTTCACAGCCACTAAATTGAGATGCGGGTCCCACACTTTGACTTTTGAATTGATTGCTCGTTGTCTTCACATTGTTGAATGGGTCTGTGGGCGGCGAATTAAATTTGGGTTTTCCTTCGGAATATCACACCCTTGCATGATGTTGGATTTCCCACATTTTAATAACAACTCACTTGGATTTTTGAAAAACTCAACCAATTTTTTTTCCTTCTTAGTCTAAATAAACCCCAAGTTGGTATTCCAGCTTGTTCGGCGACCAGCAGTAAAAACTCAATACTCATGGCTTTAAATGACACGACAGTAATGCTCCGATTACAAAGAAAGGCAACATTATACTACGAAGAAAGAAAAATTTATTTGGGCATTACAAATGTGGCAGCACTGCTGCAAAATCGTGGATCCTATAGCGAATAGCAAATAATGCTTTGACTGCTTCACACACGGTGTCGTGTATTCTATAGGCATTGAACATATGTGTCGCTATTATATCTCTCATGGCAATCCATTGATCAACAACTTCCGGTGGAGAATGCAGCGGCTATATCTCGGGATATGAAGGAATTGCACCATAAATATCTGGATCTCCCATATCCGAATTAGCAAAACACATATCATTCGGCTGTTGGTCCTTAATGAAATTATGCACTGCACAACAAGCAATAACTATATTTATCTGCGTTGTTATCATGTAGTTCGATACGGCTCCCCTTAAAATGACAAATCTCCTCTAAAGGACACCGAATTTCGCTCTATGACATTCCGTAGTGCAGAATGCCGGTAATTAAAAAGTTCTTTGGCAGTTGTAAATCTCCCCCTCCTGCGACCACTTACATCCGCTTGGCATCCCCTATAAGGTGGTAAGAGATCAGACAAGTTTCGATACGCAGAGTCAACCAAATAGTATTTTCCTATGACAATTTGAAAATACAATCAAATTAGTTGCATTGAATTACTGGCTTATATACATGGAAAGATTACAAATTATACCTGGAGGAGGTATAGGGAAGTGATTTGGGCCTGTCAAAACCCCATCCAAAACTCGGGCATTATGTGTACTTCCCTCCCAACCAGCATACATATATACAAATCGCATATCATGATCACATATAGGTAAAACATTTTGTTATTGCACTCCGTGTCTATTAGTATATGCCATTTGCTGTCCGCTGGGGACAGAAGCAGGTATGTGTGTCCTATCAATAGCTCCGACGCAGTCCTTCAGAATCAAAATAGTAAATGGATAAGGTAATAACCAGTATATGAATGACATGTGATATAAGTACCATTATTATGGCCTAAAAAATAATCTAATAAATTTATGTGAAGTCCCATAAAACAAACAAAAAAAAGCGATGGCAAACTTCCAAGTACAAGACAATTTGCCACTTTTAATGTCCCAGGTAGGAATTAGTACGGTGATGTGTCATCTTATTCATCTGCGGGACAAGACCTGTATTTCAATTGTTAGATGAAATTTGAAAAGAAACGGATTTTGATCCCAAAGTATGATTCTGACGCAATCTATAGTATTCCAACTGTGATGCATGATGAACTGTAAAACTCACGAAATTAATAAGCAGTAGGGGTTAAAATTTTAGAAAGTTATGGCAAAGCAATTTTGATTTAACCGTACTTCAAACCAAGGATAAAACCTCCTGTCGTTCATAATTTTCGGATGAATTTCGTCCCGACGTCTTGGAGTAATGATGAATTGCGCGAATGTGCATAGGCCCTGGATGACTTCGTGAATATTTCGATGCACTGTCTCCGTCGAATGGTTAAATCGGTCAGCAATCATTTGCATTCGCATATTGTGGCTCGTCATGACCAATGTCATCGCCAGTGCCTCCTCTATTGTAACCCTTTTTTGATGATTTTGGGGAACAAATTCACATTCGGCCAAAAGCTAGCACAATCTCATGAAAGAATTAACAGTTAACCTTGTAGCATCCATAATTCGGGTGTAGTGACCTGACATCAATTTTTCAACCCAGTGTCGTCCTGTTAATACAGATGTCCTGCATAGTACCTTCTAGATTGGACCTCCGTATGGTTATGCATTTGGTCCAAATAATAGCTCAGTACCAGCAGCAAATAGAAGATCATCTTCGTTTGATGACAAGCTCGTTCCCTGGACATCACCAAATGCGCTTATTTGTTATTCTACCAAAACAGATAGAATTGTGGTTTCTCGGGTGGACAACTATTTAAATGCTTGAGACTCCTATATTCATATGCTATTTTTTTATGCTATCTGTATGTGTGTTTGGATAAATTTTTTGCATCCTTTTAAAGGCCATGACCCTTCACGTACAATTTGTCCGTTACCTAGGGGATCTTGGAGGGGTTCATGTGATTAGGTATCAAGAGTGATTACCATTATTACTAGCTCACTTGGATCGTCTTTGGATTCCAGTACGAATGAATATATACAACTTTGCCTATACTTGTTCGCAACCCGATTCCCTTTTTATTTGTATGGTTGCGATAAAGTCAACTGAGAAGGCTGTATGAGAGGTCAAATCTTAGGAAAGAAAATCTGCAGCGAGATTTGTTTTAGAATCTTGTGCTACTTATCCGAACCTACTTCTTTTTTAAAAATTTATTTTGCTTACCTTGAAGCCTGGTAGAGTACTCTGATGATGTTCGATGTAGATCAATAAATTTCCAGGAGTATTTTGGTGGTGGATACTGTTTGGATAAGGGAATTGCTTTGCTGTCCATTTGAGTAGAATATCTAGAAATTTTTGCTCTATTGCCTTCCACTACTGCAATCATTCTACTGTCTTCCACTATTGATTATTACTTACGTGCAGTACCAATTGGAAGGCATTTTGAACCTATTTGTTTAATTTTAACATTTAAGTAATGTCCTGTCCTTCATTATAATATTTTCACTTCTACCACAACACATTTTCATCCAATAAAAACTGTGAACTATGTGGACTAAAATAAAAGTCAGCATTAAAGTATAACATCAGTATCCTGCAACAAAATACATAATATATAACTATTATTATCAATTTCTCCATAAAGTGAATTAACAAGCTAATGCTTAAAAAAAAAGAGGGCTGTCCAAATATCAAATAGAAGACACGTTACTATTTAAATTGCATAGGTGAAGTTATTTCAAGGAATGCGGAATAAGAAACTCAACATTTCATAATTATCCAAACAAGTTTTTTGAAGGAAATACAATTAATGACAGGCCGGAAACCCCAACTCAGCTATGCCAAAATACAAACAACACTTTCACTCAAATATTTAAAGGCCGAGCAGTCTGTCTGCCTGTAGTTGTCATGCACAACCACTAAAATCTGAAGTCTCGCCTACCTTTCATCTGGCCCCATCTGAGGGGCAATCTCCAAAAAGTTCAACCAATACTCTTGAAGATCGCAAGTGAGACTCAGGAAAGTCTTCCGTCACCTGTCTTCCTGGAGTTGTAAAACAGCAGTGAGCTTCCTCCCTTTCTGCACCGATTCGAACGATTCCACGACCTGAGTTGCCATAGTCACATCAAATTTCTTTTTTTCAGATTCTCTGCGACCTTTGATCTGTAGTTTTGAATTTGCTAGGGTGGAGAGCGAGTGGGTACATTCGGCGAAAGGATTGTTTGTACTTCTACTTGACTTGCTTCCACGAGATCCAGTTGGGAGCGAGGTGGTGCCCCCTGAATGCTTGATGCTCACTTAATTCCCACACTTGGAGCTTCTTTGTTGAAGTCGACATCTTGGCCTGCGTTGTACACTTCATCACCAAATTGTGAAGAGAAAATCTGCCCACCAGTATGTCCAGCTCGCTTGCGTGGATTCAAAATTGAAGGCGGTACCAAAGAAGCCTGAGCCTGATTCCCTGTGGTGGTTTCTCCTTCTAAGACCTCAGACAGGATAGCATATTTGTCGACGCATTGGAAATATCTAAAGTTCCTATAATCCTGGTTCTCCTGTTGGAAAGCAACAACAAGGAAGGTGAAATATGTCATCATTCACAATGACAAAATATTATGTGCGAGGACAAATATAACCCAAAAGCCCACGGAGGATATTTTATGGCCAAGTGTATTCAGTTATGCACTGTATAGGCCCCGGAAGTAAAATGCTTTGAACAATTCCTTCTACTTGATTTGCACATTTGCTGTTACCTTATAATATTGTAAATGGGTCATCTTTGATAACAAGAGACAGATTAGGTGCTGATGGATATTTCAAAACTTCCCTAACTCTCCAACTATAACTAATGTTCATGCTACAAGATGCTAAGGCCAAAGACAAATAAACAAGTAATGGTTCATGTAGTAGTAATTATACGTTACAGGTTAAAGAAACAGGAATATTCCACAGTACATGGTAAGACGAAATACTGGCATAGCAAGTTACATGACTGGAACTGAATTTAAGTTATTTGAGATGTTACTATTTGCAAATTGTTCCATTGAGAATCTTCAACCAAGAAGCACCTCCTATTCTCGTCCCAACCAATACCAGTTTCGAACGTTTGTCGCAGACTCTTTAACTTGGCAAAGGCACGCCAAATCTTGTTCAAGAATTTAGAATGGTACACTGTCCAACTATGCTACTTTCCCCAGGTCGAATTTAAGTGGGAAGCAAGTTTCATCCAATTGGCATCTGATGTAATGTTTGGATTCCACTCCCCACTTTTTTTCCATTCGACATATGTCATACAGAAGTGTATTTTCATATTTTCATCTCAACGCACCTTTGCAATGGTGTGGTCTCGTGACATCCATATAAGAAACCAAAAGGACTTGCATTATTAAAATCTGGTTTATCGAAGAAGAACCAGATTACAACACTTGGGGAATAACAACCAAATAAAATCTGGTTTATCAAAGTGTTTGCACCCCTTAAGCACTGAAACAGAAATATTTTTAATGACAGCAGATTCCCTTCCTTTAATGGTCAAGAGCCTTGTAGACATGAATCTAAGAAATTATAACACACATCCTCACCTTTCACATGCTATTTTTCACTGAGAAGTTGGTGTTGTGTGTGAGAAATTTCCCACATTAGGAGTTGGATGACTATTAAGCAATCTACTTTATTGTTAGCTAGCCATCCATTCCTTAACCCAATAACAACTAATTTCTTTTATAACTTGCTGTCAATTCTTGGTGGGGTAGATCATTGGCACAAAGTATCTCTAGTTTGATGTTTTTTATTGGGACTAAGTGATAAGAATCAACAGGCCAAAAACTCAAGCAACATGTATGCTACCAAGTTTGAAATCTGGTATAGTGTCACAATATAGAGTACAGGGGATTACACAATATTTCATTAGTTATCGGTCTATAGGCATTGAATGGCAAATCTGGTACAACAAGCAAATATAAGTAAATAGTAAATTAATTGTGGCATGAAGGAATCTTCACATTTGAGGAAGATGCATTAAAAATCAAACAACAACGGCCATTTGTATGGATATATTGGGGACTTACTCTAAAGTAGTTGACAAGGGACTGGATGTAGTCGTTCGAGTCTGTGACGGAGTGGGCGGATGAAGCTTCGGAAAGACGGGCTGGAGTAGTAGGACCGGACAGTGATCTCCTCAGCTTGTTGGGCATTTACTAGTGCTCTACCTTCAACAGTAGGTCATGCCGAGCCAGACCTCAGACCAGTACCTGCAGCAAATATTTTGATTTCTAGCGGCCAGCTATTTGCATTTGAGAATGCAGGTAATTTTTGAGAGACCTAATGCTTAAATCGTGGATTTGTTACTACTCTGCGGGAAATACAAATTATCCATAAAGTGGACTAGACGAAGTAGCAAGCCTATTTTATCTAAGTCAAATTCATGTACTGGATGCCAAATGCACAACTGCCAATTATAACATGCAACAATTGGATTACCATACTCCTTTCTTTCAGTACATATCATGCCCTTCCTCGAACTTGCACTCCACTTTAATTGAGTTTACCAGTAGTTTATCAATTTTCTTGAAATCCCTTTTCTTTACAAATAAGAAACTCGAAACAAAGAAAATTTCATAGCGAAAGAAATAAAATAGTATATAATGAGGAAATATGGCACCACCAAAATCTTTTTTCACATACTAATGCTCAAGAATCACAAAGCAAATCTCATAATTAAACTTCTCATGCCATGATGATGAATCCATATTGGGAACAGAAGATGGGGAATCAATCATCAAATATCAAATTTGACCACGCTATTAGGATAGAGCAAAGTTAATTAGATCCAATTAGTGGTGCATTATCATGAGCTGACAGCCAACAACCACAGCAATTATACATAGAATTTCATCATCATAGCCTATAATTTAACTGATCTAAAGTAAAGAAACAGAAGCCGTCAAAGGAAGAAAGACTTCTCATAACCTAACGATTTAATAAATACAAGAATTCCACTCATATCAGACAGCTAAGCCCAGCACAGATTTGGATCTACAAAGAATGGTTGACCAATTTGACGGCCGCAAATTAATTTCAATCATTGATTTGAGCTACCGCTAACAGTATAGGCAAAAGAATGTTCTATGGGCGGTTAAGAAAGAGGTCCAACTAACCTGAATTGCAAATTGTTTTCCAAATTCGGACAGGAAAAGATAACACCCTCTAAATTAGCTGCCAACGGTCAGTTAATAGCATTGAATTTGGCCTTAAGCAAGCTCCAAATCAGGAAATCTTATTTCAGCGTGCACTGCTTCACCATTGAAACCGGCGCACTGATGGAAACCCAGATGGCAAACTGGGGCGAATCTAACTTTGACTGCTTCAACGCTTCATACTTTGGCAGGCGCATTGTTGTTGCCTCTTCTCGTTCAGAGCAAAAATTGAATTTTTGTGAGGTGAATGTTTGCAGGAGGAGAACGAGGTAAAAGGAGGTTGTGCAGAACAAAAATGGCAAATGGTGGAATGGGTTTTCTTTTTGTGAATAATCAATACTCAGCTATGCCAATGGAAGGAAATGTGCCGACATCGCATCGGTGTCTGGCCCTGATGCCCTTGATGGGATATTATTTTCACTTTTCTGCCAGTTTCACGTGATGGAGGAATTGCACCGTTTTTTAAAACATTGGTGGGGTCACCCAACAAATGTTTTGCTTTGACCCACCACAAGTCTTCAAGTATGGCAAACTGAAGTGTCCAAACAAGGTTTTCAAAACTTGTTTTGCACCACTAAATTAGGTAAACCAAATTTCCAGTCCAAACAAACTCAATCTTTTCTTTACTCTACTAAAAGCACGAGTTGGAGTTGCTACGGTGTGCATGGGCCCGTTATCCTGTAATTTCGAGCAACTTTGAGGGCATTTTAGATGAAGCAGTGGAAAGTTTTCTGGTTTCTTATATTAGTCACTGGATCATGTAGTGCTGCAATCTTGGCCGTTCAATTTGCCCAATGTTTGGCCTACATTGGGAGACAGATATGAGAAAACAAACAAAAGCACTATTTCAATACTTGACCATGGCTCATCTTTTTCCTCACTTCCCTATTCTGAATCTTATCTCCTCTTCCCTACCAATTAACTCACAAATTTTGCCTTTCACAAAAAAAAAAAAAAAAAAAAAACACACACACACACATACAAAAACATCTTGGGACCTTACCAATTAGGTTGAAATAATTGGGTTAGATGAATTTCTTCTCCAAGAATCTCCAAGAAACAACTTTCTTCTTGTAGTTATTTGGAATTTTCAAATACTTAGACTAACAGCAAATTAGTATTATTAAGAAGTTTGGTGTTGTAAATTTCCACGACTAATAGTTGTAAATTTTGTTTATGTCATCTGAGCTGCAACATAAATGACTGATTCCCCCTCCCTCAATTCCTATGATTTTCTTTGCGGTTTCTTGCTTTAGGATATATCCTAGCATCATGTTGATGCAATTAAGAGTTTTATATGGTCATTATAAATAATCAATTCTTCTTAAATAATCTAAACAACGATAGCAATTTGAATGGATTTCAAATCTTTCATCAAATTCCTCAATTCGAATGAAGCCAAGAGATTAGCAGGTTACTTTTTTTGTCTTGCAAGTTTTCATACTGAAACACTAGAATTAGAAACGAATAATTAGTATCTTCATATTTTGCATTTTTAAAAATCCTTCTGGGCACTCCACGCATTTTGCATGGCTACCAAAAACTAGTATAGAAAAAAGTACCAATGATATCAACAATATATAATATAAACACGTAATATGATAAATCTTCAACCCTATATAAATAATAAGTATGAGTTAATTTCAGAAACATTCCCTAAGGTTTATATTAATATCACCTAGTATTCTTGAAGTTTTAGAAATCTTACAAAGCTCCCCTTGAATGACAATTTGTATAACATTATGTCACCACTTATATGTAAAAGTAATATTAGAAAATGCATTGGAGGAGAGAGATTATATCATCTTTATACTTTTACCCTTGTTCAATTTGATTTATGAAATTTGAAATGTGAAAAAAGACAAATAAGGTGGAATATTAAATTTAGAATATGAGAAGGTGTAAGTGCAATAAGTAATACATTTAACCGTTTCATAACTAGCTAACACTATTATATACAAGCGCAATACAAGTGTAACTTTTAAAGTTACTTTAACATTATAAAAAGACAAAAGTTTCAAGAGATTGGTGGCAACAAGAAGGAAATTAAGAGTAAAGATTATGTAGTAAAGAGACAAAAGTTTTGCTGCAAAGAGGGAAATTAGAATGAAAATTTTAGAAAATCAATTGTGACAAAGACGAATGTTAAAAGCAAAGATTTTTGCAACAAAGAGGGAGAGAATATTTTAAATGTCATTGTTGTTATTCGTTTTTAAATATTTTAGCTTGTAGGATTTTTTTTTTTTTAGTCAAAATCTTCTCTCAACCTTTTGCTACTTAAAAAAAATAGGAAAACATTAGATGTAACTTTGTCATTTCAATGCCTCTAATCAAGACGTCAAATCACATCACATTAATAGGAGAGCTTAGTGAGATTTTCGGGACTTCCAGTGTGCCAGACGACATTAGGATGAACCTCGGGGCAAATTTCTGAAATTAACCCGCATAAATATCTTTACCTTTTCTTCCATTATTATCGCCAATTTAAATGACTACAGGGGCACTCCGGATAAAATACCATTGCAGCAGGAAGTAAATACTGAAATCCCATTGCAGGCAGCAGGAAGATTGGTTTGGTGTTTGGATTGCCGGGGAGGGAATATGGCAGCCTGCGCAGGATTGCCAACTAACGCTACTATTGCTTCAGCAGCACCATTGCAGCAGCAAATCTCCAACTCCTCCATAAAGAAGCTACCCAATAAACCTTCCTCCCCTGTTTCTGTTTCTGTTTCTCTTTGCTCTTGCTCTTCCTCTTCTAGTTGTTGTACAACTAGGAGTTGTACCACTACCACCACTGAAGAAACTTGTTCGAACCAGAAATTTAGTTACAGCAGAGCCTCCCCATCCCTCAGATGGCCCCACCTCAAATTCCCTGAAACTCACCACCTCCACCACCATTCCTCTTTCCCCCAACCGCCCTCTCCCACTACTTCTGCTGTAAATTTGGTAGGGGAGATCAAGGGTGGTAGAGCTGAAAGTGCTGACAGAGAAGAAGAGACAATTTTGTTGAGAGGGAATGGGGAGGAGGAAGAGGAAGAAGAGGCGGTGCGTTGGCCTAGGCCTATTAGGAAAGCAGCTAAGAAAATGAACAAACTGGCGTTAAAGAGGGCTAAAGATTGGCGGAAGAGGGTTCAATTCTTGACTGATAGGATTTTGGGTTTGAAGCCCGAGGAGTTTGTTGCCGACGTGCTTGATGAGAAGATGGTTCAGATGACTCCTACGGATTTTTGTTTTGTGGTCAAGTGGGTCGGGCAGACCAGTTGGCAGAGGGCACTGGAGGTCTATGAATGGCTGAATCTTCGCCATTGGTACTCCCCTAATCCCCGCATGCTTGCCACCGTGCTCGGTGTGCTTGGTAAGGCCAACCAGGAAGCGCTGGCCGTCGAGATTTTCACTCGGGCGGAGCCTGGGGTTGCTGCCACTGTCCAAGTGTATAACGCCATGATGGGTGTTTATGCCCGGAATGGGCAGTTTACTAGTGTTCGGCAGCTGCTTGACTTGATGCGCCAACGGGGCTGTGAGCCAGACCTCGTCAGTTTCAATACTCTGATCAATGCACGTTTGAAAGCTGAGCCTTTGTCGCCAAATTTGGCAATTCAACTCTTGAATGAAGTCAGGAGCTCAAAGATTCGACCTGATACCATCACTTACAACACTCTTCTCAGTGCTTGTTCACGCGACTCCAATTTGGAGGAGGCCGTGAAGGTTTTCGATGACATGGAAGTGAATAAGTGCCAGCCCGATCTTTGGACGTATAATGCCATGATTTCGGTGTTTGCCAGATGTGGACTACCTGGTGAAGCTGAACGGCTCTTCAAGGATTTGGAGTCAAAAGGGTTTTATCCTGATGTGGTCACATATAATTCTCTACTGTATGCATTTGCAAGAGAAGGTAATGTTCAGAAGGTAGACGAAATATGCAGAGAAATGGTTAAGATGGGTTTTGGAAAGGATGAGATGACTTTAAATACTATCATCCACATGTATGGGAAAAATGGTCAGGTTGGCCTCGCGTTGCAACTGTACAGAGACATGAAAACAGCAGGTCGGAATCCTGATGTAGTTACGTATACTGTTCTCATTGACTCGCTTGGAAAAGCAAATAAGATTACAGAGGCTGCACGGGTCATGTCAGAAATGCTTAATGCTGGTGTTAAGCCAACTGTCCGTACTTACAGCGCTTTAATCTGTGGCTATGCAAAAGCTGGGAAGAGAATGAATGCTGAGGAGATGTTTAATTGCATGCTTCGTTCTGGAATCAAGCCTGATAGGTTGGCTTATTCTGTCATGTTGGACATCCATTTAAGGTCTAATGAAACCAAGAAGGCAATGATGTTGTATCGGGAAATGGTTGATGATGGATTCTTGCCAGATCTTTCCCTTTACGAGGTTATGCTCCGAGTCCTTGGAAGAGAAAAAAAATCTGAAAGTATAGAGAAATTAATTAAGGATCTGGAGGAGTTACATGAACTGAGTCCACATATAATTTCCTCTATACTTACAAAGGGTGAGTGTTATGATTTTGCTGCTGAGATGTTGAGATTAGCCATTGCAAAGGGATATAGTTTGGACAATGAGAACTTGTTATCTATCTTGAGTTCTTATAGTTCATCTGGGAGGCACTTAGAGGCAATTGAATTGCTAAATTTTCTAAAAGAACATCCTTCTGGATCTGACAGATTCATATCTGAAGCCCTCGTTGTTATCTTCTGCAAGGCTAATCAAATGCATGCTGCTTTGAAGGAATACCATGAACTCCGTGAATTCAGTTTTTTTTCTGGAAGCTTTACCATGTATGATGCCCTCATCAAGTGCTGTGTGGAGAGTGAACACTTTGCTGAAGCTTCACAAATTTTCTCTGACATGAGATTTAATGCACTGGAGCCTTCTTGGGATATTTATAGAATCATGGCAACTAGTTATTGTAGACTTGGCTTCCCGGAGACTGGTCATTTTTTGGTTGATCAGGCTGAAGCAAGAGGCATTGCTGTTCATGACATATCCACTTATATTGGTCTGATTGAGGGTTATGGTAGGTTGAAGTTATTGGAAAAAGCAGAGAGCATTGTTGGAAGTCTAAAAAAACAATGTAGTGTAGTGGACCGGAAGGCTTGGAATGCATTAATACAAGCTTATGCTGCAAGTGGTTTCTATGAGAAAGCAAGAGCAGCATTCAATACAATGATGAGAGATGGTCCTTCCCCAACAGTAGAAACCATTAATGGCCTTCTGCAAGCATTGATAGTTGATGACAGATTGAACGAGCTTTATGTTGTAATACAGGAGCTGCAAGATATGGGCTTCAAAATTAGTAAAAGTTCTATTATTTTGATGCTTGATGCTTTTGCTCGAGCAGGAAACATATTTGAAGTGAAGAAGATATACCATGGAATGAAAGCTGCGGGATATTTTCCGACCATGCATCTCTACAGGGTTATGATAGAGTTGTTGTGTGGTGGAAAACAGGTAAGAGATGTTGAAGCTATGGTTTCAGAAATGCAGGAAGCGGGATTCAAGCCTGATATATCCATAAGGAATTCAATGCTGAAGTTGTACACAAAGATTGAAGATTTTAAGAAAACAGTTCAAGTATTCCAGCAAATTCAAGAAGCTGGACTGGAAGCAGATGAGGATACATACAGTACTCTGATACTAATGTACTGTAGGGATCATAGGCCAGAAGAGGGGCTTTCTTTGGTGCGTGAAATGATGCAGTTAGGTCTGGAACCAAATCTGGATACCTACAAAAGCTTGATTGCAGCGTTTTGTAAACAGCTGATGCTGGAACAAGCTGAGGAGCTCTTTGAAAGACTCAGGTCAGGAGGGCATAAACTGAATCGTTCTTTTTATCATTTAATGATGAAGATGTACAGAAACTCTGGAAATCATTCTAAAGCTGAAAAGCTGATGGTTGTGATGAAGGAATCCGGAGTGGAACCAACCATCGCTACAATGCATTTGCTTATGACTTCTTATGGCAGCTCTGGCCAGCCGATGGAAGCTGAAAAAGTTCTTAACGATTTAAAATTAACGGGTTTAACTCTTGGTACACTGCCATATTGTTCCGTCATTGAGGCTTATCTCAAGAATGGAGATCGTGATATTGCCATTCAAAAGCTCCTGGAGATGAGAGCAGAAGGTCTGGAACCAAATCACATGATATGGACTTGCTTTATTCGAGCTGCAAGTATGTGTCACAGTACTTCTGAGGCTATAATACTATTAAATGCCATTGCTGACGCTGGGTTTGATCTCCCACTAAGGTACACCAGTTTTTATTGCTTATTCTTCTTTATATTGTTGTTGGGACAAGGCGATATTGGGGTGGCTTCTTTATAGAATTTGTCCATATTAAAAAATAACAGTGGTTTATTTTTTAGGTTTCTTAGAAATAGTTCAGAGTTATTGGTATTAGAGATGGATCGCTATCTTGCAGAATTAGAGCCATTGGAAGATAATGCTGCATTTAATTTTGTAAATGCTTTGGACGACCTATTGTGGGCTTTCGAACTTCGGGCCACTGCATCATGGATTTTCCAATTGGCAATCAAGAGAAACATTTATCCGCATGACATATTCAGGTAATGCTGATATGAGCTGTATATATACATGGTACTACGTTTTTTGAGAGCTTTCATGTTCATCTAGGTTAGAGAACGAGGAGATGTGTTTTTGCCTGTGGATGAGCCTCAGTTGATATGTTCCCCAGGAAACTCAAAATCATGTAAAACTTGATAAAGTTACCGTGTTTGATCACCAGATCCCCATATATTAAGTGAATCTGTGGGTTTTCTTTCCTGTTTCTGTTGATAACTAAATGAAAACTTGTGATCCTGAAAGCAGACCTTTGTTGAGGTCCTAATCACTTTCATGGTAACAGATGAGGAGAATTACACAACCTAAAACTCCACATTCATGTTAGTGATTGTTTTGTGCTTCAAATGAAACATTAATTGGCAGTTAAGTGCTTTAGGCTTCCCTTTATGTTCATACAGTCTTGCTCATTTGCATACATGATTCTGCAGGGTGGCTGACAAGGACTGGGGGGCTGACTTTAGAAAGTTATCGGCTGGTGCTGCTCTTGTCGGCTTAACATTATGGCTTGACCACATGCAGGAAAGTTTCTCTCTCGTTAATATCTACTCCGGTCTTAATCGAAAAGTTTCTTTGCTTGTGTTAGATTAGCCTCTATCATTGTTACTACGTCTTTGAGTCTCATGTAGATTATAGTTCTGCAGGATGCTTCATTGGAGGGTGTCCCAGAATCTCCAAAATCTGTGGTGCTGATAACAGGTGCATCAGATTACAATCATGTCTCACTGAACAGCACAGTGAAGGCATACCTATGGGAAATGGGATCTCCATTTTTGCCTTGTAAAACTCGGAGTGGTCTCCTAGTTGCAAAAGCTCATTCCTTGAGGATGTGGTTGAAGGATTCTCCATTTTGCCTGGACCTCGAGTTGAAAAACAACTCAACCCTCCCAGAGACAAACTCTATGCAGCTAATTGAAGGATGTTATATTAGAAAGGGCCTTGTTCCTGCTTTTAAGGACATAAAGGAGAGGCTTGGCCCAGTGAGACCTAAGATGTTTTCACGGCTGGTTTTGCTGCCAGACGAGAAAAGAGATAGGGTAATCCGAGCTGATATAGAAGGGAGGAAGAAAAAGTTGATCAAATTTGGAAAAGCTAGGGCTGTTGGGAGGAAGAGTGTGCAATTCAGGAAAAGGAAGTTTGTAAGGAGTTCTAAGCCATCAAACTCGGGAATGTGAGATCAAATAGGGCTGGCTTGCAGTTTTGACTGCCAAAGAAAGTCAAGCCTGTTTCCAAGTAAATTTCAGCGCGAATGTTGTCCTGAAATTTGTTTTCTTTGCATGTTGTCCTGATGGGAAAGAAAATCTTTACTACTATAAAGACAGGAGTTTCCAAATGACGAATCAAATTGAAGATGACAATTCAATTTCATCCTGTTTACTAATTTTGGAATTCTGTAGTTAATTTTGGTGGCAGAAAAGTAATTTCAGTGGTCTTAGTGTCTTCCAGAACTCCCCAATTCTCCAACTGTCTCCATCCCTTCTCTCTCTTTGTCGCTCTCATTCTCTATGAACCGCCCCTGCCGTCCATCCCAATCTCTTTCGGCTTTCTCGTCTTCTGTCTATACAGAAAATTCGAATTCAGCAATGGCAGTTGGTGATAAGGGATAATTGTGACTTGTGAGGTAGGTCTTTGGTCTTTTCTGCCCCGCAATTTGTCCCTGGATGGCCAAGAGAACCCCGACTAGAGAGCTGGGACTTGGAGGATGTGAATTTAGTTTTGCATAGCCCATTTGTCCTTGCCATCTGTGTCATCCTCACCGGCTTCCTTTCTGTGCAAGATTTTCATAGAATACACTTGAGGGTAATTAGTTTGGCACCATTTTTCTGAATATTTTGATACTTGGTAGTTAAATTTGCCATATCTTGAGCGAATATTTCCGGCTTCTCGCTCGTTGGCAAGATTTGAGGTTTTTTTCTTGTGAATTTGTTGTCTATTTAGTACTTTGGGATGGTTTAAATGGTAATTATGTTCTCTTGGTTCATAAATAATTGTCCTTCCTAATTTGCTCTACTTCCTTTGAATTTTGCTTGTGTACTAGTTGATTCAATAGTTGTGAAGTGAATGTAGCAAGATGGTCGTATGCCCAGCTTATTTATGTGGAACACCATCAGCGGTGATGACTTTGACAAATTCAAGAAGGTACAGGTATTCCAATCATGTGGTCTTTTCTGGCCCTCTTCCATATCACTTGATATTATGAAACTCTGGATGGTAAATCATGATTTTCGATGTGTAAAGTTTTCTGCGATTCTCCTCTTGTCATGTATACAATTAAGCATAATGCCTCTCATTGTTTCCTACCTAATTTATGCCACTTTTGTCATAGAGTACACTACTTTGTGCTGCAGTGGATTTAGCAAATTGTCAAGTTTGAAGAAAACTAATAGTAGTGAAGCAAAATGATTAAGTTGAAAATACTCGATAAATGAACAAATGAGAATATTTACCTTATACTTCTAAAATGATTGTGCCACTTCATTGCCTGAAGTTTTGAATTTTGATTGGTACTTTTGGTTGCTTTTATGATTGTTTGTTCTACTTCACTGCCTGAAGTTTTCAATTTGATTTTTTCTTGGGGTTGCTTTTGTGATTGTTCGTTCTTTGTATAGAGATTACTTTTTATTAATTTGAGTTGTTTATCAATTTTTAGTGAGAGCCTTCTGTAATGTTGGAACATTTGAATGAAGAACAGCTGAACCTTGAAGTTGATTGGTGAGTTTGTCTTTGTTTTGCTGTGTTCTGCTTTTTATGACTGTTTATTCGTAGTATAGAAATATCTTTTTTCCCATCTGTGTATTATTTGTTCACCATTACCAGCTCAAATTTCATATCAGTTTTTCATTGAAATCACTATTAAACAGTGCAGTTGTCGCTCATTAATTAGTTCTTGAAGGAGAAAATCTCCCTTTTGAATTTGTCATGGGTTACTGAATTCCCCAGTGCCTATTCTTTCATCTGGTTATGAGCACGATTTGGCTTTTTATATGATCACAGGTTGTTCCTCAACTCCATTTATGAATAGTATCACTCTACATTTTCTTCTGGTCTTGTGATGAATTTTGGCAAAAAGTAGTAAAGAAATGAGAACTTGAAGAATTAGTTCCTGGAGTCTTTATGACTCTAATCCATCTTAATCTGTCAATGGATTCCGTTGTCTTTTCTACATCACATCCTATTATAATAGTCTGCTATTCAACATGAGTGTATAAAGAGCTAACAGCCCTTGCCACATTGGATTTTCGTTGTCGAGTCACGTGTCTTCGCTCGATGCATGGGCGTTGTAGCCAAAATCTAAGGCCTCTTCTAGTTTGCCTCGTTTCCATCAAGATAGTAGCCTCGACATTTCCAGCTCTTCCCCCTCGTTTGCTTCTCCTCCAGAATTCGGTTCCTGATCTGCTTTCAGGCCATTTTTGCTACGATTTAGGGACCATTTGCTTACGTTAGATCAAGTTTTCGCGTCTGTAATTCACGAGTACATTTCTTCCAGGCACTAATTTGAATGACAGCAACATTTCATAGCAGCTAATCTCAAAGTTTAGGATGCTTCTCCATGCTTGTGATTCTTACTTCCTTTTTCATTTTTTTTATAGGGGATTTTCGGGGACGCTGGCTTGCTATGGTCGGACTATCATTGTTGTTGGTAGGGAGATTTCTGCTATAATCTTTTGTGGCTGTTGTTCTATTCTCTATTTGTTTTGGATCTGATTTGGATCCTTGGTTGCCCTGATTTGGTACTTTGAGGGGTATTTGGGGGTCATCAATGTTGCTTTTGTGCTGCTATGACATTTTTCTCTTTTTTTTTTTTCATAACAGTAAGAATGTTCCTCTGCCCATTGGTACGTTGTTCTGTTCTCTTTTTGTTTTCCTCTGAATATCTAACTTGTTTGGAGCTTGTGTTTGCTTTGGTCTTGTAGTGGGTGGGGTTTTCTATTATTATTATATTTTTTTAATGAAGTCCATTTCTTATTTTTTTTCAGAAGTTTTCTTTTTGACCTTTTTACCATTTTTTTCTTGGCATTGTATCAGGTCACAAGATTTTTATCTTTTTACCTTGGCTGATATGAACTGAAGCCTTGATTGTACTGTTTTTCTACCTTTGTTTTGGGTCAGACGGGATAAAGTATCTTGTTTCTGCCACTAATGTACAGTTTTCTTGTTTAGTTATTTGGATTTTCATGTGCTTGGTTTCTTTTTTTTTTTTTCCGCTGCTCACTTTGGCTCTTACTGTTTTGCGTTTTGCATGTGTTAGAAAGTGATTTCTTGTATGTGATGTAATTTTTACAGTTTGTGCTCACCAAATTGACAGACTTCGTGGATGTATTAGATATGGTTCTAAAAGCTTTTCTAAAGTGTAACTCTTTAATAAACTTAAAAATGTTTTAGTCTTGAGGTATACTGAGGAATGGAATACATTATTGTGATTAAGAAGGTGCTTACCTTTAATATGAATTTTTTGATAATTTTGGGAGGTGAATATTATTTGTGGAATTTAGGCCATATGCTTGGGTAAAATGTGTAACTGGAGAATCAATGTTTCTAAACCAACTCATTGAAGGAAGGGTAAGGCGAAGAAAGGAAAAAAAAAAAAAGAATTAGACAGCACCATGCGTCTATGCTGGCGCAGATCTAAGCTTTATTTTCATTTTCTTGGTGCTTATTCAGAACGTCAGTTATATTTTTTGTTTTCTTTTATTTTTTAAGCTCAAATAAGCTTATTGACCTTCTTGGAGTTTGATATTCTGCATTTAATCTGGCCAAATTCTGACCTTTTTTCTGGGTCAATGATTTTAGAGTTGGAAAGCCTTATCAAGAGTAATGATTAACTGAGGACTCAAAAACCATTTACATAGCTGGCCATATTAAATCTCCTTCACGTTCCTTTTTTTCTCTTTCTAATTTTTTAAATGATCTGAACTATCTTTCCTTCGAAATAGTCGGGTTTTGAAGCTTCAAATCCTATTAATATTCAAAGCTCTATCTTGACGTAGCCAACAACATGTTTTACCATCAGCAGCATGGCTCTTTTTGTTCCCCTTTTTTGGAGTGGTTTCTTCAGTTTCCTTTTGTTTTCTTTATGTTATCTGTAGCAATTCTTTCCAGAATCTTTTATCCAATGTTCAAATTAAAGCTTTTTCAGTTTTTCTTCTTTTTTTTTCAATTTTTTTAAGTTGTAATTATACAGATTTCCTTTTATTTTCACCAAGATTCTGTATGATGAATTTCATTTTCCGCCAGATGATATTCCAAAGCAAAGCTTGAGCGCCTACTTTTATGAAGAATTTTAATGACCAATTTCTTTTTATTGGATAGAGCAGTTGAAGAATTTTAGTTCCCAGTTAAGAAAGAAGAAGATCTTGCATTTTGAATTTCTGTAGAGTGGTTGGAAAATTTTAGATCTCAATTAAGAAAGGAGAGGATCTCGTAGTTTGAATTTCGAAAAAAGATGAAAATATCTTTTGAGTTCTCATGTTTCAATGTAAATCTTGTCATTGAAGGATGGCTAAGAAAGTTTTCTGAAGCTCTGATGAGGCAGCTTTTGTCTGACTTGTATTCAAGAGAGAAAAAATTATGAGCATTAACTACTGAAACAGTTAGAAACAACCCACATATTGATCCATCTAAAGTTTCTACTCGGCTATTAAGAAAAGAAGAGGGAAATTTGCATTGATTTTAGGTCTGAAGATGATTAAAAATGATGTGTAAAGATTGTCTTTAGGAGCTATATGCGAATATACTTCTTTCATGTGTATACAACAGAGAAATCTTCCAATGTAATCCTCATTACTTTGTATAGGCACTTTACGTGTTCAAGTATTTTGCTTTTCGTTGTGTGAAAACGATTTGTTGGTGTTAATGGCTTTTGTCATTACATGTTCTCTTTTAAATTTTTTTAATAGATTTGACAGAAAGAAGGTACTATATGAACTAAATTTGAATTATATTTGAGTCCAGTGCCACTATCCACACAAATGCAGACTTTGTGTTTAAAAATGTACATGCAACTAACTGCCTGCCGATATATGCTGGTTGATACTGTTCGGATTCAAGTAAGAAAGTATTTGGCGATATTTTTCATGTAATCCAGTCTGATCTGATATAGTTACATATGCATTAGGCTGATGTTTTATGGCTGCATAACATTCTCACTGCACAACTTCCTGGTTGCCTCTTGTTTTTAATGTTCTTACCAATTCTTGAAAGTTGTGTTGCTTTTCCTTCTGTTGTACATGTAAAGCGTTATAGAGTTGTTGTAGTATTTTGAGTAATTGCAGCCATTAGATCTCAAATTGTGGGTCTTTTTGTTTACACAATTTCAGCAACCGGGTTCAAGATTTTTCAGAGGAGCCACAACTAGAATGAGAACTAATGCTTGTAAAACCAATGCTTGTGAAAGTTTCTGTAACACTCAAGTAAATGTATTTCTTATAGAAGCCTACTATCTTGAGATCTGAAAATTTTGTGAGCGGGTCCCTGCAGTTCTTTGTATGATTTCACTTTAGTTTTGTTGTCAGATTGGTGGACATTTTTAGATAAAAATCATGGATGCAAGTCACTTATTGACTACTGAGGTTGTACTGAAGCACTTTTCCTGTTGCATTTGGATTACAACTTCCACTTTACATGTCTGCAAGTTTAATCTACTATACTTACAATGACTTCATAAAGTGATGAAATTATAGATTGATGTCAGCTACATTTGGTAATTCTATGCTAGATCAATGGCACTTTCCTTTTGTGATGCTGGAAGTTGTGAGAGCATACGCCTTGCGTACAAGTAGCTGACAGATTAGCACTCGTTTCAAAGCTGATCGCTATTTGCGCATCCTTTGTTCGGAGGAAGTTCCCGAGTACGCAAATAGAAGACTCCATGAAACAAGGACTCATTCATTTATTCCGCAGTCTAGAACTTCTTTGCTGTTATTAGCTTCACCAGGAAAGGTATGGGAAATTGTATCCCTGGCATTTTAGCTTGAGAATTTAGCTTTAGTCAGATTCTGCAAACTATAAATCTTACTGGTTGAGGATTTTAAGATTTCCTGGTCTGTCTTTTGGAACCCTTATTTTTTCTGAATTTGAGGGCTAAGCTTCTGCAATGATATGTTGGTTGATTTTCGTTTTAATGGTCAGTGTTTTTTGGTATGTTTTCCATGCGGTAAATATCGTACTTAATATAATGGTGTTTGTGATATTCTCTCTCTAACAATTGAAATATGGTATTGAAATACAACATTTGTAAATGGCATTTTATATCTTGATGTATTCTTGTGTTAATTTGCCTTTCGATTGATCACTGGCTTTACAATGGTTCTTGATGTATTCTTGCTCTACTGGACTGTTCTATAAGCATTGTTGCAATATTCTTTCTCTCGCTGATGTTCATTTTTTTTTTTTTTTTTTTTATCAACACAGGGGTGTCCGGGTCAATGCTTACGGGGCCCGACTAATCCCCTGCGCCTGAAGTACCCCGCCCCCCAAGAGCACCCAGGCGGTATGTGGAGCCAGACTCGAACCGGTGCCACCACGAGGAAGACCCCATGGGATCACCAGCTGAGCTGACCCAGAGGGGCGATCTCACTTGATGTTCATATGTCCTGGCAAAAATTAGACTGGAAATCATAGATATATGGGACTCTATATTAATACAATAAAAATGGCTTTTTTCTTTTCTGTTTTATAAGGTTAAAATTTGCATAAAACTCAAATTAGAGCATGGCTTTATATAAAACTGAAGAAGCGCTTCTTTAAAAAAAAAAAAAAAAAAAACAAAATAAGAGATCTAAAAACATGCATATTATACAAAAGAGATTTAAAAAATTCAAAATTCACTTGAAAGCCATTCCTGATCATAAGCAAACCAAACAAGTAGTTTTATAATAATACCCATTCCATTACTAAACCAAACATGTTGGGGGGAATCGTCAAAATCCATACTCATGCTACTGTTAATGATATTCATAGTGATAATGACTGAGGAATCTGAACCAAACGGCTTCTAAGGAACTATACCACCCCATGGTGACTACTGATTTTTATATTTGTTAGCTGAAATTTGTATCTGGCTCTCCATGGTTTTCCCGCCTTCAGCGTGCTTGAGTTCCCATATGAATTAGGAAGATTTGGAATGCGGTTTACTTTCTGCACTGGAAGCCCATGAATCATCTTACTATAAATGCTTTCACTATTTTGACAGCATGGAAAGATAGCAAAATCTATCCCCTGACGATGTTTATACAAGTTTTGAGTTTCGGTAGGAAATTGATGGATCTCTTAACCAGACCATAATGCAACTGAGCCTTGAGATAGCAAGTGTAGATGTCAACTTGGACTGAATCCTCTAATATTCTAGTAATTGTTAACTGACTTTTGTTGTTAAGGCATTATTTAATGAGGACAACATTTTCTATTTTTTACACGATTATATAATCACATGAACGTAGGGGTGTGCAAAATCGAAAAATTCCGATTTTCCAACCGAATTCGAATTGAATTCGGAAATTCGAATTCGATAATTCGGAATGAAAATCGGAATTTCGATTTCAAATTGGTCGAATTCGGTAACGAGATTTTTCAAATCGGAAATTCCGATTTCGAATTCACAATTCGAAATTGAAATCGAAATCAGAATTCGGAATTTCTATTTCGATTTCAAATATGTTATATATATATATATATATAATTCATGAATTCGGTGAAATCGAAATTCCTATTTCGATTTCGATTTCAATTTCGTTTTCACACACATATATATAATATTTTATATATATGTAATATAATATTTATATAATAATAATAATAATTTTTATATTCATGAATTCGGAATTTACTGAATTCGAAATTGAATTCGGAATGAATTCGAATTCGGAATTGGTGAATTCAAAATCGAAATCGGTCGAAAATACTAATACCAAAATTTCGAAAAATTCTGATTTCAAAGTTCCTAATTACCGATTTTAATTTCGATTCACACCCCTACATGAATGTTTGACTTTTACTGAAATATCAGATGAAGTCTTGATTCTTTCTGAATGTTGCAATCTGTGAGGTTGCAGCCATCCTCAGCCTACTTACTAGTAATATCAACCTTCTCTGGTTTGTGGGTGCCCTCTTCATATTAGAATTTACTCTGATTTTGGTTCTATATATATATATATTGGGTTTTTCTATAACTAAATTTCATCAGAAGCAAGCAAATTCCATTAATGGATCCATTTTGGATTAGTACAAATAATTTCACTGAATTGGACATCTGCATCATTTTTCCCATCAAGCATCACGCAGTTTATGCCTCGTAGTGTCATTGAATTCATTTAGAACTCAAAAGGGTGCACTCCCAGGGGATACATTCAGTGGTCTTGTCTCATTTTGATCACACAAACAATGTTAGTTTGTTAAATCAAACTTCTAAAAATCTGCTGTGCGGAAAGTCAGATCCAACCACACTAAAGATATGAAGAGTCTCTGTGACATCTAACAAGTAAATTTTTCAACTCATTGCAAGGAATAGGCAAATCAAATAGTTGGCGTGTAGCATGGTGCTTGCAAAGTTAATCGAAAGATTTACAAATATGATACAACATACTTATTAACAAACCTCTATTTGTCTTTCAGGCACACACAACCTTTCAGCTATTGGCAATATTTATGGGTGAACCAGTATAGTGGGCAAACCAACTTGGCTTGCTAAATAGACCATTAAAAAACAAACAAGCAAAGGGCAACGAGTCACAACAATGCACCCCGAATGAAGATTTATTTCCTTTCCCAGACTGCTTTACAACTTCTATAGTTGCCATGATTAGCACATATCATAGTTGCTAATCCTTTTCACAATAATACATATTGTAAACATACCTGTGACGACCCCACCTCCCCCTAAGGCGTACCAGAGGGTTCGGCGGACCGCCTGCCCAGCTCTCGCCAGGACTCACTCACTCGAATCACGTGCACATAACCATGAACCATAGATAACATTCACAATTCAAGCTTATAATTTACATTGATAGGAACCAAGGTACAACGTCTCGATATACTTAAACTAGGTCAAAAGTATACAGTCCAAGTACAAAATGTTCCATTCGAGGAATAGCGCGAGTACAAAACCAAAATTCAAAACAAAGTCTAAAGTAACTAGACTACGCTAGCCTTTACACTTCTCACGCTTCTCTCGTACCCCTGTAAGGAAAACAAACTAATAGGGTGAGCCGAAACCCAGTGAAGTTCCAAATATCAAATTGGCCATCAAAGCAAAGAATAACATAGTCATAGTGAAATAGCGAGCAAACAAGTCAAATCAAGGGAAAAATACTTCAACTAGCCAAGTAATATCAAGTTTGCATTCATATATAAGGATACAGTAGTCATATCACGGCTCCATTCCAGCTTGATCAATGGGTAGTTGACACTCCGTCAACTTTCAAGTATTAACAAATCCAAAATAAAACTTCACTACACGCCAATCCCCGTCCACCGATCAATCCTCCTTTTTCGGGCCCGCATGCCACACGAAACACGGGTGGTAATACTCGAGTATACCGGATCGCCGAGGAGATAACACTCCACTCGATTTAACTAGTGATCCAGGGTTCGTTATCTAATCGACCAGGCCCTTGCCGGCTCGACTCGATTAACTAGCCTCAGGGTTTCTGGAATTCCAGGCAAGATATATTTCAAGTACATGTAAAGCAAGTCAAGTATATTCAAGTCAAGTCAAGTATATTCAATAGCAAGAACAAGTCATTTTAAGGCAAGTGCGGTAAAGTACACCCTTGCCTTATCATTTATTTTCATGTAATCACACAAGTCAAGTAGGGGACACATGCAACAAGTACAATTGAATATTTAGAAGCACTCACCACAATAGTGCTTCTAGTTCTCGCGTCGAGGTGGTACTCCGGGTTTGGAGTCCAAATCTGCGATAAAATTTCAGTTTGAGAACTTTGAAATACGAGTAGGATTCGAAACTTAAACGTTCCGTTCATTAAGAATTGACCAATTGAAATTCATTTGAAAGACACTCGTGAAAACTTGCTCGCTTTTCAAATCATAAGGTTTTGTAACATCGATGCTTGGAAATAATACTTGAGTTGAAAGTACAAGGAAAGTCAAGTTTACATTGGCCATTAAGTCTTTTCCTCAAGGGTACAAGTTCGGCCAAGTCTTAACGTATAACACTCAAGAAACATAGTAGCAAAGGTACTCGCTAGTTCAAGTGATAATCACTTAACCTTCACTCAAATCGCTAATATAGTTTTCTAGTCCTCGAGTAAAAATTCGGGCAGCATGCCCTTTGTGTTTACCTAATTTTCCAGCCATTTAGGCTTCATTGTTTTTCTCAACCACAACCCAACATCACATATATAAGCAATTCATGACAAGAGCCGTTCCATAGGCTCACAATATCATAATAATAAGATTCACAACAATCACAAGTGCAGAAATGCAATCTAGCACAAAACAGATTTAACGTATGAATGCGGAAATAACATATTTGAGGCTACGCTTATCGGATTGAGGCGAAACCTATGCCGTTTCGAAGCTAAGACTCAGGGCTACAATGTTTATGAAGGTCACTTAGTCCAGTTTCTAATGTAACTTGGTCAAATTCTCAAATTACTAAACCAGAAACCAATTCGTCGGCTGCTTAATCACATTACACTGTAATGGACATAACTCAGTGTACAAAAATCCAATTCAGGTGTTCTTAGAGGCATTTTAAAGCTACTTCAGAACACTACAACTTTCATGTTTTGGCCCAGAGCTAAATCAGAATGGATCCTGGTCAAAAAACACGATAAACTGAACAAACTGATCACACGGACTGCTGGGGAAATACTTAAAACAGTAAGGGTATTTTGGACTTTTCACGTCCTACGTTGCTCCGATTGAGCTGAAATTTTGTAGGCACCTATAAAATACCATTCTCTACAACTTTCCTTCTTTGACCTAAGGCCAATTCGGCCTCTAACACACAGATACAAATTCGGACAGAATGTTGGGCAAATTTTCCAGATTCTGGAATTTCTAGTTTTTAGTGAATCTTTCCTTAATTTCTTGGTCCAATCACTACCAAAACACCTTATAAAACCTCAATTGCAACATATAAGCATCATATAATAAATTAGGCAGAATTTTCCCCAAACCCTAGTCATCAAATAAGAAAGAGGAAAACTTCTAAAACATGATAATCATCCATGATTTCACCACAAAATCAAGTTGCCAAGCTTAATTTAACAAAATTGAAAGCAAAACTTAGAGAGATAAGCTTTCTTACCTTGACTAGAGGTCACTAAGAGTAGCCCAAGCTTTCTCTTTCAAAAATCACACCACAAGTCACTAACTAATCACTCAAGAACAAGTTTAATCGGTTTATTTTGTTTGTTTTCTCACTAAGTTGTTGGATTGAAGATGAAATGAAATGTTTTCCCTTGTTGTTTTTCTTCTTGCTTCTCTCGGCCAGCAGCAACAAAATGAAGAGGAAAAATGCTAAGTTTTGGAGTTAAATGGATGGTATTAGTCTTGGGTTAAGAAGCCATGAGGTGGCGACAACCACCTTTCTTTCTTTTCTCTTTCTCTTGTTATTTTGTAGCCTCACATTCGGTCAAGCTTGCTGCCAAGAGAGAAGATATTTTGCTCAAGTTCAATAAATTTGTCTGGTAAGAAAAATGGTGGTCAAACGGTGCGTTCAATCGGTAGTGCGCGGGACCCGCCGGATCGCGCCGTTTTTCTTAAAAACTCACGTACTAGGGTTTTTACTTCCCATTCACTAACCTTATATCATTGCCACTAGTCACATATTATTTCTCACTTAAAAGTCACTTTTAATCCCCAAATTAATTCTTACCCTGTACCGAAAATTCATCCGGCGAAAAATCGCGAAAACCCTAATTTCGCTCCGAACTTGAAACCGAAGCGTAAAACCCTATTTTCTAGGTTTATCTACACTTAATGTAAAATATTTGGGTAGTGACCTTTGATAAATACTAATTTTCAAATAAAAGGGTATTTTTTGAGGAAAAATACAAGGAATTTGCGAGTCCTCACCATCTCTAAAACTCCTTATCGTATGACACCTGCTGAGCTTAAGGAATTGAAGGTGCAATTGCAGGACTTGCTAGAACGAGGGTTTATTCATGAGAGCGAGTCTCCGTGGGGAGCTCCAGTGTTATTTGTTAAGAAGAAAGACGGGAGCTTAAGGTTGTGCATTGACTATCGAGGATTGAATGCAGTAACCATTAAGAATAAGTATCCTTTGCCCCACATCGATGAGTTGTTTGATTAGTTACAAGGGGCTGTAGTGTTTTCTAAGTTGGATCTACGACAAGGGTACTACCGCAGATTTATAAAGAATTTCTCGAGAATTGCAGGACCCTTGACTAACTTGACTAAGAAACAGGGAAAGTATATTTGGGATGTTAAGTGTGAAAGTAGTTTCCAAGAGCTTAAGAAGCAATTAACTGTGGCTCCAGTTTTAGCTTTGCCTAGTGGAAGTGATTGCTATACGGTTTATACCGATGCTTCGAAAGAAGGGCTAGGATGTGTGTTGATGCAGAGTAGGAATGTGATTGCCTATGCATCTCGGAAATTAAAACCTCATGAGCAGAATTATCCGACCCATGATTTAGAGCTTGCAGCTGTAGTATTCGCTTTGAAGAAATGGCGACATTATCTTTATGGTGTAACTTTTGAGGTTTATACGGATCATAAGAGCCTTAAGTATCTGTTTTCTCAAAAGGAGTTAAACCTAAGACAACGTCGGTGGGTAGAGTTCTTAGAGGATTATGATTGTACAATTAACTACCATCCTGGAAAGGCCAACGTTGTAGCAGATGCTTTAAGCCGGAAAGCTCAACTAGCAAGTTCCCTAGTGAGAGAGTGGAGCCTGTTGGAAGATGTCTGTGAGTGGAAACCCCGTTTAGAATCGAAGAGGGTGATTTTTGGAAATATTGAGGTGAAATCGGCATTGATGGAACGAATCAAAGAGGGTCAAGTGAAGGACCCAATGGTACAAAAGTGGATAGGGAAGATGGAAAAAGGGGAGTTACCTAATTTCAATCTAAGTCCTGCTGGAATCCTGAAGTTTCGAAATCGTGTCGTGGTACCTAGGGATGAGGAATTGAAAAAGGAGATTTTGGAGGAATCACATTGCTCTAGGTATACAGTACACCCAGGGAATAATAAGATGTACCGAGATCTTAGAAGTCTGTATTGGTGGGAAAATATGAAGGCGGAAATTGCCCAGTTTGTGCAAAAATGTCTTACGTGCCAACAAGTAAAAGCTGAACATCAAAAGCCGTTAGGTTTGTTACAGCCTTTAGAGATCCCTGAATGGAAATGGGAGCACATAACGATGGATTTTGTGTCAGGATTGCCACGAACACAAAAGGGGCATGATGCAATTTGGGTAATAGTTGATAGATTAACTAAGACTGCACATTTTCTACCAATGAACATGAAATATCCTTTGGAGAAACTTGCTAAACTGTATATGGATGAGGTAGTGAGATTACATGGGGTACCAGTGAATATCGTATCGGATAGAGACCCCAGATTTGTATCTCGATTTTGGCAGAAACTACAAGAGGCTTTAGGGACTAAATTGAGTTACAGTACAGCGTATCATCCACAAACTGATGGACAATCTGAGAGAACCATCCAAACTCTTGAGGATATACTGAGAGCCTGTATTGTGGATTTTAGAGGAAGTTGGAGCCAATACTTAACTTTGGTTGAGTTTGCGTATAACAATAGTTACCATTCCTCTATTCAAATGGCCCCGTATGAAACATTGTATGGACGAAGATGTCGATCTCCAATCCATTGGGAGGAAGTAGGAGAGAGAAAAGTGATAGATCCGACCACAATACCATGGGTTGAGGAAGCGTATGAGAAAGTAAAAATGATTCGCCAGAGGCTTCAAACAGCCCAAAGCCGTCAGAAAAGCTATGCCGATCATAGAAGGAAAGACTTGGAGTTTGAAATGGGGGACAAGGTGTTTCTTCGGATTACACCATTAAAAGGGAAGATCAGATCAGGAAAAGGGAAAAAGTTGCAACCACGATATATAGGACCTTTCAATGTACTTCAGCGAATAGGAAAAGTGGCTTATCGACTTGAGCTACCAGCTAGTTTGTCTAGGATCCATGACGTTTTCCATGTTTCTTTGCTTAAGAAATATCATCCGGATCCAACTCACATTTTGCCACCTGAAGATGTCGAACTTGACGAGTCCCTAACCTATGAAGAACGACCTATTCAAATATTGGATCGAAAGGTGAAGGACCTGAGAACCAAGCAGATTCCTTTAGTAAAGGTTCTGTGGAAGCATCATGAAGTGGAAGAAGCAACTTGGGAGCTAGAAAAAGACATGCAAGAGAAATACCCCGACCTGTTCACGACTAAAGGTATGAATTTCGAGGTCGAAATTCTTTTAAGGGGGAGAGAATGTGAGGACTCGCAAATTCCTTGTATTTTTCCTCAAAAATACCCTTTTATTTGAAAATTAGTATTTATCAAAGGCCACTACCCAAATGTTTCACATTAAGTGTAGATAAACCTAGAAAATAGGGTTTTACGCTTCGGTTTCAAGTTTGGAGCGAAATTAGGGTTTTCACGATTTTTCGCCGGATGAATTTTCGGTACAGAGTAAGAATTAATTTGGGGATTAAAAGTGACTTTTAAGTGAGAAATAATATGTGACTAGTGGCAATGATATAAGGTTAGTGAATGAGAAGTAAACACCCTAGTACGTGAGTTTTTAAGAAAAACGGCGCGATCCGGCGGGTCCCGCGCACTACCGATTGAACGCACCGTTTGACCACCATTTTTCTTACCAGACAAATTTATTGAACTTGAGCAAAATATCTTCTCTCTTGGCAGCAATCTTGACCGAATGTGAGGCTAGGAAATAACAAGAGAGAAAGAGAAAAAAGAAAGGTGTTGGTGGCGACACTTGTCACCACCTCATGGCTTCTTAACCCAAGACTAATACCATCCATTTAACTCCAACACTTAGCAAATTTCCTCTTCATTTTGTTGCTGCTGGCCGAGAGGAGCAAGGAGAAAAACAACAAGGGAAAACATTTCATTTCATCTTCAATCCAACAACTTAGTGAGAAAACAAGCAAAATAAACCGATTAAACTTGTTCTTGAGTGATTAGTTAGTGACTTGTGGTGTGATTTTTGAAAGAGAAAGCTTGGGCTACTCTTAGTGACCTCTAGTCAAGGTAAGAAAGCTTATCTCTCTAAGTTTTGCTTTCAATTTTGTTAAATTAAGCTTGGCAACTTGATTTTGTGGTGAAATCATGGATGATCATCATGTTTTAGAAGTTTTCCCCTTTCTTATTTGATGACTAGGGTTTGGGGAAATTCTGCCTAATTTATTATATGATGCTTATATGTTGCAATTGAGGTTTTATAAGGTGTTTTGGTAGTGATTGGACCAAGAAATTAAGGAAAGATTCACTAAAAACTAGAAATTCCAGAATCTGGAAAATTTCCCCAACATTCTGTCCGAATTTGTATCTGTGTGTTAGAGGTCGATTTGGCCTTAGGTCAAAGAAGAAAAGTTGTATAGAATGGCATTTTATAGGTTCCTACAAAATTTCAGCTCAATCGGAGCAACGTAGGATGTGAAAAGTCCAAAATACCCTTACTGTTCTAAGTATTTCCCAGCAGTCTGTTTCTTCAGTTAAGTCCAGTTTATCACGTTTTTTGACCAGGATCCATTCTGATTTAGCTCTGGGCCAAAACATGAAAGTTGTAATGTTCTGAAGCAGCTTTAAAATGCCTCTAAGAACACCTGGATTGGATTTTTGTACACTGAGTTATGACCATTACAGTGTTCTGCGATTAAGCAGCCGACGAATTGGTTTCTGGTTTAGTAATTCGAGAATTTGACCAAGTTACATTAGAAACTGGACTAAGTGACCTTCATGAACATTGTAGCCTTGTGTCTTAGCTTCGAAACGGCATAGGTTTCGCCTTAATCCGATAAGTGTAGCTTCGGATATGTTATTTCCGCATTCATACGTCAAATCTGTTTTGTGCTAGATTGCATTTCTGCACTTGCTATTGTTGTGAATCTTATTATTATGATATTGTGAGCCTATGGAACGGCTCTTGTCATGAATTGCTGATATATGTGATGTTGGGTTTTGGTTGAGAAAAATAATGAAGCCTAAATGGCTGGAAAATTAGGTAAACACAAAGGGCATGCTGCCCGAATTTTTACTCGAGGACTAGAAAACTATATTAGCGACTTGAGTGAAGGTTAAGTGATTATCACTTGAACTAGCGAGTACCTTTGCTACTATGTTTCTTGAGTGTTATACGTTAAGACTTGGCCGAACTTGTACCCTTGAGGAAAAGACTTAATGGCCAATGTAAACTTGAATTTCCTTGTACTTTCAACTCAAGTATTATTTCCAAACATCTATGTTACAAAACCTTATGATTTGAAAAGCGAGCAAGTTTTCACGAGTGTCTTTCAAATGAATTTCAATTGGTCGATTCTTAATGAACGGAACGTTTAAGTTTCGAATCCTACTCGTATTTCAAAGTTCTCAAACTGAAATTTTCTCGCAGATTTGGACTCCAAACCCGGAGTACCACCTCGACGCGAGAACTAGAAGCACTATTGTGGTGAGTGCTTCCAAATATTCGATTGTACTTGTTACATGTGTCCCTTACTTGACTTGTATGAATACGTGAAAATGAATGATAAGGCAAGGGTGTACTTTACCGCACTTGCCTTAAAATGACTTGTTCTTGCTATTGAATATACTTGACTTGACTTGAATATACTTGACTTGCTTTACATGTACTTGAAATATATCTTGCCTGGAATTCCAGAAACCCTGAAGCTAGTTAATCGAGTCGAGCCGGCAAGGGCCTGGTCGATTAGATAACGAACCCTGGGTCACTAGTTAAGTCGAGTGGAGTGATATCTCCTCGGCGATTCGATATACTCGAGTATTACCACCCGTGTTTCGTGTGGCGTGCGGGCCCGAAAAAGGGGGTTTGATCAGTGGACGGGGATTGGCGTGTAGTGAAGTTTTATTTTGGATTTGTTATTATTTGAAAGTTGACGGAGTGTCAACTACCCATTGATCAAGCTGGAATGGAGCCGTGATATGACTACTGTATCCTTATATATGAATGCAAACTTGATATTACTTGGCTAGATGAAGTACTTTTCTCTTGATTTGACTTGTTTGCTCGCTATTTCACTATTACTATGTTATTCCTTGCTTGTTGGCCAATTTTATATTTGGAACTTCACTGGGTTTCGGCTCACCCTATTAGTTTGTTTTCCTTACATGGGTACGAGATAAGCGTGAGAAGTGTAAAGGCTAGCGTAGTCTAGTTACTTTAGACTTTGTTTTGAATTTTGGTTTTGTACTCGCGCTATTCCTCGAATGGAACATTTTGTACTTGGACTGTATACTTTTGACCTAGTTTAAGTATATCGAGACTGTGTACCTTGTTTCCTATCAATGTAAATTATAAGCTTGAATTGTGAATGTTATCTATGGTTCATGGTTGTGTGCACGTGATCTTAGTGAGTGAGTCCTGGCGAGAGCTGGGCAGGCGGTCCGCCGAACCCTCTGGTACGCCTTAGGGGGAGGTGGGGTCGTCACAGGTGGTATCAGAGCCTAGGTTATGAATTGATCTAGGTAGATTGAGTGCTTGATATGATAGGCTAGGGTTTTATCCTTGAGCTTAGCCTTTAGCCTTGTTTTCTTCGTGATGCGTACCTACTTTGTGTCTCGTTGAAACATGAATACAACAATTAACAAGAAGGTTCTCACAGCTTATTGTTTACAGCTTCCTTCATCTGAAAACCCATTTGCTGAAACACATATCACCATGGACATTAAAATCCTTAATGTATAGTCCTAAAACTCCAAAAGAAAACCAAACCAAACCTGGGCAATCTCGCGCACATCATGAGGCCTCTAATTAACTAGTTACCTGGTATAGTTTGGGTCTTACCAGGTTTCCCTTGTTGGTTTTTTATTTTTTCAATCAATGCCAAACTGAAGAATCTCAGCATTGCCAAAAATTACCCACTACCACCCTTAGGCCAATGAAACCCCAAAGCACATCCTTAACACTCAACTTACATATCCAAAAGTCCGCGCTCATAGGTTCTAACTCAAAGAGTAAAACTAAGGAAGAATTCTACTTGGACCCCTCCCTATGAGATCCTTTCTCTCTTCTATGCTTGATTTAAGACAATTGGGTTACCTCTATCTAACTCATAAACCAAAATATAAGGACGAAAAACTCTTAAACTTAAGTTGATACTATCAAAAATGATCACAGAACTACCTGCATCCGAAGACTTGTAGCAATCATCGATGAAAAGGCTAGTGGGTCAAATCCTGCATTGATCGCCCAAAACGAAGGTCAAAGAGGCTGTCATTTGAGAGTTTCAGTAGTGCGAACCCAAAGACTTTGCTGCTGAAGCTCTTGTCCGGCACAAGTTGATTACAAGGACATGTCAGGTACAGAAGTCGACTTCATATTACTCAATAATGAATAACCTTGTTCAACTCCCTACATTTCTTTTTTTTTTTTCTCCTTTTTCTTATGTAGATACATGCCATGTGTGTAAAACTTATAACACATAATAATATATGTTCTCTCTCTCTCTCTCTCTTAATTCTTTAGCAGGAGACAAAACGTGCCTGTACTTAATTTACACCTAAACCTACGGTTTTGAAAATTAACTGGTACATCCTGACATTATCTTCCTCTACACTTTGTCATGCCATCAGCCTAAGACTTACCAACAAGCTACGCAGTAGTAGTTTAAGTCGAGAGAAAAAATTTTCCTCGACATGAGTCCAGATTCACTAGTAATTATTTTACACAGCATGGCTTTCAGCCATTTGAAATGGCATACATACAATTCCATACAAATCGTAAGGAGGAAGAGGGAGAGTGCCCACTTTTTATCTGGTTTGAACAACTGGTTTCATAAATAAAACTGAGACTACAGAAGGATGGGGTCTTTTGGGGTTTTTTTTTTTTGGTTTTTGGGGGGGGGGGGGGTGAGGTGGCGGGGGAATAGCTAGCTTGACATCACTATATATGGTAATACAAAACTCTCATAGTTTAAATGAGCAACAAGTGACGAAAGCTTGCCTGCTCATCAGAAGATTTTGTTAAGGTGTATATGTACCCACACTTGAGACATACATGAGTTGCTCAAGCCTGAAAGATTAGAATATCAGTCACGCGGTTACAGGGAATGAAACTTACAGAAGCATAACAATTAACATACTTATTAAGTCATATATTCAGCCTTGCCTTTGGAGCATCAGTTACCTTCCGTCCAAATTGAGGCGGTGCTGGGCGCTTCTGCAGTAATTTGACATCCACACCAGCTCCTCTGTATCCAGATAAAGATTGATCCAAAGATGTTTAGACAAAATGAAAAACAGAAAAGGCCATCGCCTTATCTGCCACTCCCATAAGAATATTTTCCTGAATTTGTACATTCTTTGCTGCCAACTGAGATGATCAGACATCTCTGATAGGGTATCATTTGTTAGTAATTTTATTATTAATTTTCCCTTTTATCCCTGTCAAATATTGTGTTAATTGTTGATATCTACTTATATTTGGTATCTGGATTTAATTTCAGGAATGAAGCAGAAAATTACCAAAAAGGAGGGACTTTATGGGAAAATGGAGACTTCCAAGGGCTTCAACCCTTGGGCCCTTGAATTGGTGAGAACCACAAGCTAGTGAAAGGCATTTAGTCAATCGGGCTCTTCAAAGAAAGCAACGTAGAGAGACTTGGAACAAGAAGTTATTTTGGAGGCTTTGTCCACATGTGTGGGGACCACCGGAGATAGCTTTTAGGCATCTTTCTTTTGGCTTTTTAAGAGGGGACTTCTTTTAGACACCTCTAGTCTTAGTTTTTTAGTTTAGTTTTTAGTTTTCTTTCTTTTGGCTGGCCTCTGACACACGCCAGGTGTTCGATAATATTCCCCAACGGGAAAAACATCTTTTATTTCTTGCTTTTTAGTAAAAAACGTAATGCCTTTGCAATCCATTAATTCGTGTGGTGATTTAAGTATGCGGCGTGGCTAAGCCTTCCATCTAGTCAAGGGTCAACTCAACGGCGCAGTCCCGAAAATCTGTGAGATCTAATTAGTTTTCACGCGTTCCTCAATTTATTAATATTTGCGCGTTGACTGCTTGAATTTTCATGGGATTATTTTATTAATTGGATGTCAAGGGCCCGATGTTCAATGTGATTTACTAATCTCGTGCTAATTTAGTCAATTAAATCCGTAATTGTTTGATTGATTAATATTAGTGGCAACTGGTGTGTTTATACATTAGGGGAACGTGCAATCTAATTTAAATAACCCTCGTAGCGTGTTATTGATTAGGGCTAGGTTTTTCTAGTTATTAATGCAATTGAAAAATTAATTCCTACGGTCGTACCTAGGAGTATTTTCTGATTAGGGGTGATCAATGGTCGTACATTGGTCATCTATAAATTAAGGAAAAATTGGTCGTTAGAGTTCATCGGCGACTATAACTAGCCTATTAATAAATTAAGTAAACCTCTCTTGCATCAATGATCAGATAAATGGACTGTGTCTGAGTAGTTGTATCCTTGGCTAGAATTTATTTATTCTTGATTTAATTCCTGCTATATTTGTGCTAGTTAATTAATCATTTTAAGTTAAATTGTTTAATTGTTTTTAGTTTCATTCCGGTGAAAGCCCCCTTACCAATTGGAATTTAAGAGAGACAAATATCCCCAGTCCTTGAGGAGACGACCCTACTTGTCACTGTCTACTATTCAGTAATTTTTGTCAACTAATTAATTCTGGTATATCGGATTCAGCAAACTCTTCGGGAACAGGGTGAATCAAGTAACCCATGACACACCTAGAGTCCCTGCTCCAGTACCTAGGATTAATTATTGACTGCTTTTAGTGGTATTTAGGTTTTTATTATTATTATTACACAGGTTCGGCACCTGTCAATCTCACAAATTACAGCTACTGAAGATGAAGCTATGTCCACACTTTGAGAACCTACTATTGATGGAGAGGTGCTACCATCAAGTAACGAACTTCTCAACTATTGGACGATAGTCAAGGATCTGGTCCAGATATCAGTGCAGTCCTCGCTTCTTGATTTGAAGAAAGACATCATTAAACCTTTTAGATATTTAAACAGCAACTTACCAAAAAAAATGATATTTAAACAGCGCATCCTTTCATCAGCAATTAACTCTGTCTTCTTGCATTTACTGACTGAGCAATTCTACTGTTGCTCCAATGTTCAATTGCATACTTCTGTTGCACTAACTTCTAGCTTCACTTTTTTTTTTAAGGACACAAGACCAAATATTTACCTGGTAAAGATGAGGAATTAGGAATGCCCTTTTCCCTATTTTTGCATTTCTTACATGATAGAGGATAAAAGTGGAACATCTACCAATGAGACAGGAAAATGAAAGGCGTTCATGTAAAAAGATTCAGGACATTCAGAAAAACAGATTGATAATAAATTCAGGACATTCTACTGAAACATTATGGTCTGCCGTCAGCTTCAAACAGAAAGTGAGGCCAGTCCAAACACCAATTTATGCTATACAAACTTAAACAATGCCATAGCAATTCTTCAAAAGAATCTGTACCACTACCAAAGCTATGGCCCAAAATATCTTGTAAATTTCAAAGTCAGAAAGGGTTAAAATCCAAATACAAATTTTGCATGTAAAATTAATAAGCAAAACAAAAGAAGAGCTTGCCTGCTGACAACAAAGTAGACGGAATCTGACTTTGCCTGAATAGCGGTTTTGGTAAATCCAAGCTTATCAGCAGGCCAAAGTTCATCCCTAAAGAAGCTGCTTGTGTGGAGGACCTGGTCGCCAACCTTGAGCCCTGCTTTTGCAGCATTGCCACCACCTTCTACTCCTGGATAGCAACCAACTTGAAATTAGTAGTAGACACAATTGGCATCAGAAGAAAACTATACAGGCCAGCTTTTGACAAGAACGTAAGAGGGGAGGGGGAGGAGGACTGACCGTGATGACCACATCACCACCCAACTTTTGACCCGAAGTTAGGTCCAGTGGTTTGTCTACTTCAACCTCAATGGTCTTTGAAGCCCCAGCAGTTCTTGCTGTAATCTCAAGACCTGTTCTCACTTCTCTGCTAGTACTAGTTGTAGTGATCTCAGCCATCAAAGAAGCGAGATGCTCCATTTGACCTCTTGAAGTGAGCACCCTTGGAAGCTAAATTTCTGCCAGCACCAACACCAGTACTATCAAAAGAGAGATACATACATACATACATACATATATATACTGAATCAGCAAAGGAGAGATACATGCAAATATTATATATGCGCAGAGGGACCAAATTATAAACGGATTTCTTTGCGCAGAGGGACCAAATTATAAACTTATTTCTTTGTGCGACAAAGAAGTTAAGCACAATTATGCCATGCTTTTAACTATATATACCTCAGAGTGGGAAGTTAATCGCTTTGCATTTGCAGATGGAATTGAGGAGTTGGATTTGAGGGAGAGGTTTCTCACATAAGCAGCTGAGCAAGAAGATGAAGCACCTGCTACAACAGAGGATGACATATCGGAGTGCTGCTGGGCTTTGCACTATGGGCAGCAGCCACCGATAGGACTTAGGACTTGGAACTTAGAAGAAGGGCTGGGCTGATTAGTGATAACAGCTTGCCATGTGCAGAAGATATCATGGTGTATTACTTAAAAACTCCAATTGCCTTTGTTGGAGAACCATTTCAGCAGCTTGCAGCATCTCTCTGGCCTTTCTATCTGGTGTACATCCAGCATACTCCATTTCTTTATATATACTAGGAACCTGTAAGGCAACCAAGAAAGGATAGGTTAGACCTTAGCCTGCAGTGGCAAGCTGGTAAGATGGAACAGACTATTACAGCAACTTCAGTAGCCCTAATAACTATTAAAGCAACTTGATTGTCGGCCATATTTCTGGTTAATTTTTGGTTTTCATTGATCAGTAGAAGGTACATTTTATGCAAGTTTCAGATAGGATAAAAAGAGATCTCCATAGAGAAGAATAGACCAATGGTGATGAGTACCATGAGGTCATTAACAGCAAACTTCAAGACTAGAAAACTACCTGATCAAACTTCTTAGCCCTTATAAAAGCCTTCATAAGTGTGCTGTAGGTAACTACATCAGGACAAAAACCCTACAGGATTACCAAATTATTAGCTAAAGATTTCCCAAATTAGATTACTTGAAAAAGTCAAGGGTCTTACCATCTCTCTTATGTGGTTAAAAACTGATAGTGCCTCCAAATGCCTCCCTGCAGTGCTAAATGCATTGAGCAGCACATTTAGCATTAAAAGGTTAAGTTCTATTCCCTCTGCTTCCATAAGCTGCAGAACCTTAATGGTCTGTTCGCATAATCCCTGCATAAGACATCAAAGCAAAAGCATTTCCTTCATAATGGCGATCACACTGCCTAGACACTAGGCTATATCGGTGCATATCCCTACCTGTTGCGCATAAGCATTTGCTATGATGCAAAAAGTACTTGCTGAAAGTTTAACCCCTTCTGATCTTAGGGCGTTTATGCAATTGTCTGCATCCTGAAATCTCCCATATTGCCCATAAATATCAGCCAGAACAGCGTAGATGGCCCCACTTCTGTGGTGCCCTCTATGCTTGATATTCTCAGAAGTTTTCTTTATAACATCCCATTTCCCCTGTTCTCCCAAACGGGAAATAATGGTAATGAAAATCTTTGGATCAGGATACAGGCCTTGTTCTTGCATGCTTATGAACATATCCAGAGCATTAGACACATCCCCAAACTTGCAGTGCCACCGAATCAAAGAGTTCCAGGTGGTGATGTCCGGCATTATACCCTCCAGCTGCATTGTCTTAAAAACTTCTACTGCTTCACCTAACTCACCATATTTACAAAACGTGTCAATTATGCTGTTATAGATTTTCCTGTCTAGGGACAAACCCATACCCCGTATCTCTCCAACAATGCTTGTCGCTTTTCTCCACATGCCATTGTCCCTGTAAAGTTCAATAACTTTACTGTACACAAAAGAATTTGGATGATATCCCTCTCTCCTCATTTCAGCAATGACTAACCACGTATCCTCCAGACGTTTTGCCCGTGCATGGTACTCGAGAAGAATTTCATAGGTTTCCCTGTTTCTTTGTATTCCCAAGTCATCCAATGTAAGTAGAACCTTATCAGCGAGCCCAGACAGGCCTTTTCTCAAGAAACATCTAAGTAAGACATTAAAAGCTTTGACTCTGGGCCTGTATCCAAGACTCGTCATTTCCTGGAAGATAGCATCAGCTTCCAAGGTCCTGCCAACATTTCCGAGAGCTGTTATCAAGAGGGTGTAAGATTTCAAATTGGGACGAGAGCCCAAAGCCTCCATCTGTGAGAGCAAGGACATCGCCTCATTTACTTCTCCTGACATGCACATTTCGCAAATGGATTCATTGAAGGAAATATAAGAAAGTTCCTCCCCATCCTCCCTACCAAACGGCTGCACAAAAGTCGAGCAGTTATTGGCATCATTAGAGCACTTGGGCGGGTTGAGACAAAGTTTGCAAGTCCCAGAGCGACTAAATGGAACATTTACCACACTACTACGTGGTATCCAATTGTCACGGGAATTTTGACAAACAGCGAATAGGCATGAACGGCAACTAATAAAGGCAGCCAGGCGGGAGTTACAAGGCATCAAGCGTTGCATCTCCATCATCTGATCATCCATTCGTGTTGGTTGGTTGGGAATGTTGTGGACGATAACACTCCTCACACAGTCCACCTTCATCACTCAAATAAGGCACCGTTTGGATTGAAGGAAAGGAAGGGGATAAAATGGCGAAAAGACACCAGCTTTACTGTGTTATTGCGCGGCTCTCTTATTGGGTTAATTATAGTTTGGTCCTCCCAATTGGTCCAAAATCTCTAATTGCACCATCAAAATGAACAAGTCTCAATTTGATATATATATATCCTATTACTATAAGATTGAGTTTTGGTCAAAGATAGGTTGAATTTCAACCGCATAGGTGGGGGCTTTCTAGGAATGTGAAATGTTGTGTATTAGTTTAAAAGTTTTAGGTACAAGTTAAGGAAGCAAGTATTTGGGTATGTTTACTGAAGTGACCCCATTTTAATACATTTAAAGTTGTTATTAATGAGCCATCTGGGTATTGATGGAATGTGTAATTAATGTGCAACCGTTTTTGTATTTTGTACAACCCATATATGCTTGTGTGTTGGTGTAAATACCAAAATATCCCTTAGCTACCAATAATTCCCCTTTTTAGCCGCAGATAACCGTTTGAGATGTTGCTTTGTCTGAAACGTTTGAATAACAATTGGATTTAGGAAATGAGCCAACGATTTCTCTATCAATGGTAGGAACCCATTTCTCTATCATTTATAATCTGCAGTTATGAGTCACAAACGTTGGTCAATTTATCCCCTTTCAACTTCAGGAGTTAAGTTTTCCCTTTTTGCCTTTGTCTACAATGATTTGCTCATCGTTTTCTCTTCCATCCGCTCAACTCTGAAATTACCTATTATTTCGTCATTAATTACACCCAATTCAATTGCCCAACTGTTGGTATTGTTAATGTGATGGAGCGGTTATTTGGAACATTTTGCACTGTTATTTTGTCTTAATTTTGGCTACTTACTGTGCTGAGTATTGAGGTTTAGCTCATATTTCATATTTGTATGAATTATAGGTGGTTGGTGTAAAAAATGCTTTTACGAGGCAAAATTCCAGAAGACTCTCTATTTCATGGTGTGACCACGCCAGAGAAAGGAAGAGGTACATCAAAAGGACGGACTCGCGGGATTAATTGAAGAAAAGCCAACTAAGGATGCCGGTCCACGCGAACCCGAAGCACTGGATCAGAACCTTTAAACAAGAGCTTTGCTCCTGGGTGGACTTCTCCTGCGGCATTATATAAGAAAACAAGCAAAGGGACCCGCGACACTAAGAAGCAATAGATTAGCTTTAGTTTTATGTTTCCCTAGCCGTCAGACGTCGTAAACTTTCGTTTTGCTTTTGGCTGGGAGGCTTTTGACTCTTTCGTTTTTACTTTGGCTCTGTACAATTTTCGTTGGCTTTTGCGTTATGCTTGTGGGCTTCAGTAGAAACATCAACGCAAAGACAAGGAAGACTTTTTCCTTCTTCTTTCTTCAGTGCTTCATCGTTCCAAATTCTATGATGTTTGCGCGGATGTTTTCAATTAAATCACATGGGATTGACATGATGAGGCGCGGCTAATTTTCTCCTCTACTCAGAGGTCGACGCGAGGACGCGGTCCATAACATCTGTGAGATCTAATCGAATTTTATTAATTCTTCCAATTGTTACTATTCGTGCGTTTTCTGAATTAATTGTTCATGGGTATTTTATTAATTGAATATCAACGGCCGGGTATTTGATTTAATTTAATAGCCTATTGCCACGTTAATTAAATAGAACCCGTAATTGTTCATTTAGTTAACACCTCGTGGCAACCACCATAATTGGCTTTATGATGGGGAAACGCAAGATCTAATTTAAATAAACCCTCTTAGCGTGTTTATTGGTTAGAGTTGGGTTCTTCTAGCTTTAATGCAATTGGGTAATTAAATTACTACGGTCGTACCTAGGGTTGTTATCTGGTTAGAGAAGCAGTCAATGGTCGTACCTTGACTGTCGAAAAAGTAAGGAAGAACTGGTTGTCAGACCTTATTGATAGCTATAACCAACCTAGTGATAAATGGATGAAATATCTTTGCATCGATGAGCATTTAATTGGACCGTGCCTGAGCAGTTGATCCTTTGGGTAGAACTTTTATTAATTGCTATTTTTAGTAAATTGTGCTTTGTGAGTTAGTTTTGAATTTTGTTTGTTTTATTTCATTTTTTATTTTCCTCCCATCAAAAACCCCCCATACTCTGAACTCGAGAAGAAACGAATTATTCCCAGTCCCTGTGGAATCGACCCTACTCACCGCTATATGTAAAATTTACATTTTTCTCGAGTAGGTATTTATTATTGCACAGGTTTGACACCCTGTCAATTTTTGGCCCCGTTGCCGGGGACTGGTGCCTATTTAATTTGTTTCTTTTTTAGTTCATTTTATTTTCATTTCCATTTTTTTCCCCTCTTATTTTTTTTCTTTTTTTTCTTTACTAGTTTATGGCTGCTAACACTCCGTATTTTGGTGATAGACTGGATTTTGTTTCCAGGGAAGGCAATGAGGCTTGTTTTTTTGCTAAGTTTGCATATTCAGAGGCACTAAACTCTATTAGAGAAACAATGGTTGCTGCAACCTGTAAAATTTGTTATGCCAGGGATCATTTAACCGGTATGTGCCCCGAATATCAAGATAATCTAAGTGTCCCACTCAATAATTATGGAGATTTTTCACCCTGGTCTCAAACGTGGTATGACCCTTATTCAAATGGGTATGAGCAAGAATGGTGGGATGATTCCAATTTTAATTATCAACAAAGGCCAATAGATTTTCAACAGCTAGAGTCTCAAGAACCGTCATCCATGTCAGGTATGTCTCTTGAAGAAATAGTTGAATTAATAGCTACTAACACATATCAAATTCAACAGGAGGTACATCAACTTCAACAGGAGACACAAAAGATGAGTAAAGAGATGAAAGAAGGAAGGCGTGAATGGGCATCTAAAATGAGCAAATTGATTTCTCCAGTTTATGAAGAATTGCCCTCACCGACTATTATCGGCCATAAGAAAGACGAGAGTGCAATTATTCTGACAAATGATATGGTACTGCAAGAGTCTCAAGAAGAAGAATCTAAAGATGCAGTTGAAAAGAAAGTTAAATCGCAAGAATTGAGACCCCAACATCAAATGGTGCAAGTGAATGAATCCAGTGAACAATCCAAATGCGGTGACATCTCCTCCATTCCTTGATCAATATTTTTCTGACTTTTATTCTTTAATTCCTGTTAGTGAGATTGATTTTATTATATCAGACGATTTTGAATTTCATGCCAGGAATAAGTTAAGAGTCATGATGGCAAAATATCTCGGACCAATAAGTGCTCTTGATGGAGGAGTGAGTGAAGATTTAAGGTCATCACTTGTTTGTTTGGCGCCATCTACTGATCCATGGAAGTCCGTAGCTCGTGTGCTCAAGAATTGCTCTATTTACGAGGGATATCAGGACTACATAGAAGATGAAGCGCTGAAACGAGCTACACGATTTTATCCTCCATGAATAAATATGACGATGTCTAGCCAAAAACATTAAAGAAAGGCGCTGCTTGGGAGGCAACCCAAGGCTTCTTTTGTTTTAGTTTTCTTATATTTTTGAAATTTTTTGTTGAGTGTTAGTGTCATTTATTGGGTTTTTGTTTTATGGCAGGAAGCAGGAAGTTAGACATGCCCATGCCTTCCAGCCTTTGCGCCAACGACAGTCAAAGATTGACCAGGATCCTCTCTAATCCCACTTTCTACTTCTCTCTTTTCTTGTCTTGTATGGTCTTGTCAATTTCCATTGTCTCAGCTTCCACTTTTCAATTTTCTTTGTTTTGTCTTAGTCCAAGGTTTCCCCTTTGTCCACCGCTGCTAGAAACTCTCTCTCTCCTCCTCGCGCCATCCATCGCACGTCACTGCCTTCCCCATCGTCACTATCTCTCTCATCAGACAGCTTTCTTTGCTCACATTGGATTCCAGCCACCTCACCCTCCTCCGCCTTAGTGTCTCACTGCACCCTCTCGGTGGTCAGGGAAGTTTCTCTCCTTTTCTCCTTATACTTCATTCATCTTTTCTACATTGAGGACAATATAGGTATTAGGTGTGGGGGATGGCTTCCATTATTATCTCCTTTTGCTTTGCTTTTAAAAAAAAAAAAAAAAGAAAAGAAACACAAAAAAAAAATGAAAAAAAAAAGAGGAGGAAAATGAAGAAAAAAAAAGAAAGAAAAAAAGTGTAATTAGTTGAGTTCTTTGCTATGATGAATAACTCAATCAAGGTGCATGAGCATGTGGTTAGATATACTAGCTATGCATTTCGTTTAGCCTTGACAGTATTGTTGAATGTTGGATATACTGGACTTGACCCACTTTTGTGACTTTTGGGAGCTTTTGAGCCATGCATGAGCACATTATTCTTGTTTGCTCTATTTTTGTTTGATTGAGTGGGTATCACACATGGTATCGGCATTCTAGAACTTGCTATTTTATACATGTCGAGACCACATTTTGTTGAACTGGATGCATTTGAAATGATAAGGGCATTTAGGATTTGACCTTCTTTAACTTTCTACAAACCATGCCTTCATCTTATTTCCCAATAGTGAACCAACTTGAGCTTTTATCCTTTACTTTTGCTTGTTAGCCGTGTTTGATAACCCATGACCTTTTTAGACTTTCTTGTTCAATCTTGTGTCATTAAGGGATGTCTGAAATTCATTACTTGTGCAAGGCAAATAAATCTATGGGCGCAAGTGTTGTCAAAAAGATGTTGTATGGTACTATTTCTGTACATCTGAGATCGAAAGAAAAGCCAAGAAAAAAAAATAAAGAAAAGAAAAAAAAAGGGGAAAATCGGCAAAAAGCTGGTGAGCAGAAGACTCTGTCTTCCAGGGCGTGCCCACGCCTTGCTAGACGTCCAAAAAAAAAAAAAGAGGAACGATTTTCGACACTTGCACAATGAAAACAACAAATGAAAACGCCCTACTTGAGAAATTGCCCCGGTAAAGCATTGTGGTTATGTAGTGGATATTGGACATTCTCTTGACACATTACACCCTATTTTTACCTTCTTATCCCGCCTTTTACCTAAACCCCATTACAACCCTATTAAAGTCCCTTTGATTTGTGTATTTAGTTCACTTTTGAGTGGTGGAGATGTGATAAATGTGCAAGCCTATGGTAATGCCATTCTGTGATGTTGATTTGAGCGTTCCTAGTATTCATATATTTTCTTTGAATTACCACTTGTCCGGTGTACTCTCATTTTGGCGACATTGTCAGGGATCTGAGGTGCTTATGCTAGTATAGATCACCACATGACCTTTGTTTCCCTGGTTGTATCTCTGAGCTTCGAAATGCTTGAGGGCAAGCATTGTCTAGGTGTGGGGGGATTTGATAGAGCGATTATTCGGCACATTTTGCACTGTTATTTTGTCCTAATTTTGGCTACTTACTGTGCTAAGTATTGAGGTTTAGCTCATATTTCATATTTGTATGAATTATAGGTGGTTGGTGTAAAAAATGCTTTCACGAGGCAAAATTCCAGAAGACTCTCTATTTCATGGCGTGACCACGCCAGAGAAAGGAAGAGGTACATCAAAAGGACGGATCCGCGGGATTAATTGGAGAAAAGCCAACTAAGGATGCCGGTCCACGCGAACCCGAAGCACTGGATCAGAACCTTTAAACAAGAGCTTTGCTCCTGGGTGGACTTCTCCTGCGGCATTATATAAGAAAACAAGCAAAGGGACCCGCGGACTAAGAAGCAATAGATTAGCTTTAGTTTTATGTTTCCCTAGCCGTCAGACGTCGTAAACTTTCGTTTTGCTTTTGGCTGGGAGGCTTTTGACTCTTTTGTTTTTACTTTGGCTCTGTACAATTTTCGTTGGCTTTTGCGTTATGCTTTTGGGCTTCAGTACAAACATCAACGCAAAGACAAGGAAGACTTTTTCCTTCTTCTTTCTTCAGTGCTTCATCGTTCCAAATTCTGTGATGTTTGCGCGGATGTTTTCAATTAAATCACATGGGATTGACATGATGAGGCGCGGCTAATTTTCTCCTCTACTCAGAGGTCGACGCGAGGGCGCGGTCCATAACATCTGTGAGATCTAATCGAATTTTATTAATTCTTCCAATTGTTACTATTCGTGCGTTTTCTGAATTAATTGTTCATGGGTATTTTATTAATTGAATATCAACGGCCGGGTATTTGATTTAATTTAATAGCCTACTGCCACGTTAATTAAATAGAATCCGTAATTGTTCATTTAGTTAACACCTCGTGGCAACCACCATAATTGGCTTTATGATGGGGAAACGCAAGATCTAATTTAAATAAACCCTCTTAGCGTGTTTATTGGTTAGGGTTGGGTTCTTCTAGCTTTAATGCAATTGGGTAATTAAATTCCTACGGTCGTACCTAGAGTTGTTATCTGGTTAGAGAAGCAGTCAATGGTCGTACCTTGACTGTCGAAAAAGTAAGGAAGAACTGGTTGTCAGAGCTTATTGATAGCTATAACCAACCTAGTGATAAATGGATGAAATATCTTTGCATCGATGATCATTTATTTGGACCGTGCCTGAGCAGTTGATCCTTTGGGTAGAACTTTTATTAATTGCTATTTTTAGTAAATTGTGCTTTGTGAGTTAGTTTTGAATTTTGTTTGTTTTATTTCATTTTTATTTGCCTCCCATTGAAAACTCCCCCATACTTCGAACTCTAAAAGAAATAAGTTATCCCCAGTCCCTGTGGATTCGACCCTACTCACCGCTATATGTAAAATTTACATTTTTCTCGAGTAGGTATTTATTATTGTACAGGCTCGACACCTGTCACAGGTGCTGCTACTATCCTGGTCAGGCTGTGGATGCTGAGCCTCAGAACTAATAAAGCCAGCTTCTAGCAAACTCATGAATGCTTAAGCAAGCTCATTGGTGATATATAGCAGTACTTAATAGTGTGAAGTGTAGATAAGAGCTTGACGAGTGATGTAATATGTGTGCAATATATTTGCTTTGCTAGTTCATTATAGCAAATTATATGGATGTGTAATCATGTGTGACCTCTGTGAGCACTTTTTATGTAATGACAATACATTCTCATGCAATTTGAAGTTGGTTCTGTAATTTTCGACTGTAGAAGACTGAGTAATATTAGTATTCCATTTGAAGTTGGTTTATCTAAATGAGTTACCTATTATCAAATTGCTCTTTATTGCTGTTTTGGGTATGCTGAATCTATCAATCTAATACAAGTATTTGCGATAAAGGATTTGACGAACTGAATCTTCTTAATTTCCTGTTCGGTTATATGTTTGCCTTACTCATGCACCTGTCTGTCAGATATAGTTTATAAGCTGAAAGAAATGATAAAACCAAATATTTAATCTAGCCATGGAAGAAAGATGTGAAAGTTAATGATGGAACAGAATTTGTTTACTTAGTTTCAAGATCTAACTCTCTCAAATATGTCGACCATCTAATTGACTAGTTGACTATGAGAGATTGCAAATTGAGCTATTGTGGAATGGGAATATCTGTTATGAACTTGGTGCATAAGTGCCCCCAAAACACAAACATGGGGGCATCACTTGTGGGAAACCATCCTAATCACCATTCTACAGGGCTCCAATTTGTATAAATCAATAAAACTTAAAGTTCAAGAGCTCAAAACAGTTAAGAGATACTTTCCACTCCACTACAAGATCTGAAGTAAATTTTGTTAGAGGATTATCCTGCAAGAAGCCAAAACTTGGCGCATAGTTTCACTATCCCAAAAGAAAATTGAAAGTCCACATTGTCCGCATGGAATACAAGTGGTATCTCTGCATTCTATGAAGTATTGATCTCTAATATACTCTATATAAGAATTTTTTCTTGGGAAGTATTCGTGCATTGCAAAGTTTGACATGTTCTTCATTTGTTATATACTATCTTTAGTGTAAAGATGTTTGATTTGTTATGCAACTTGGAATGAACATAATCAAGTCACTCCAAAGTCCAAGTTGATCGACAATAATGCTTGAAATATTCATGATTGTGGGACATGAATTATTCTCTCCATAATGCTCAAATTGTTTCTCTAAAGAGATACAAGACAGACCAGATTAAGTGCTTTTGGTATATCTCTATTCCTTTAATTTTTACAAAGGGACTGCAATTTATGATAGTAAGGCCTTTGTATTAATTACAGCAATCATCTTTTCAACAGCCAACTATATCGTGGGCCAATGGCAAGACTAGGGCTGTAAACGAGTCTTATCGAGTCGAGTTTTGGTCTAATCAAATCGAGTCTTGACTTAGTTTTATCAAGCTCGAAATCGAACTTAAACTTGACGAGCTGCCAATTTAAAATTCGAGTTCGAGCTCGAGTTCGAAAAAATAATAATTATTTTGTTTTTTTAAAAATAAATAAAATAATAATTTTTTAATAAATAATAAAATATTACAGCTCTGTATATGTTATTTTACTATTAAAATAATTATATATATATATATGTATTCGAGCTCGCAAGTCGGCTTGCGAGTTAACAAGTTTAATATTTTTTAATTCGAGTTCAAACTCGAGTTTGACTCGAGCTCAATATTGATCGTGCTCGACTCGAGTTTTGATTCGACCCGCTCGTGAGCGGTTCAATTCGTTTACAGTTCTAGCCAGGAGGCTCTGTAAAATAGAGATCAATCTACTGCAGCTTTTTCATCATTCACAAAATCAGTTAAAATACTTAAAATACCTCGAGCAAAAATCGGTTCCAAGACACTTCTTTTCTTTTGCATTTCCTTGGCTACAGTTCCAAGACACTTCTTTTCTTTTGCATTTCCTTGGCTACAGTTCTAATGATTAACTCAGAGGTGGCAGCTAGGGAATTGGCCAAGACTTCCACGTCTGTTGACAATTGCAAGACATTTATCCTCTACTAATTTCTGCTTTTCTTACAGGACCACAAATTATATCATATTTCAAATTATGTACTTATTTCAGTTATAGATGTAAAGCATTGGACTATTACGACACAAATCTGACGTCTTTAAACTATAATAGACGTCAACTAAGGTGTACAAGAAAGCGTTCAAGGCTTCCCTGACGTGGGACTCGGGGCATAGTGGCTGGTCATCTATGGTTGGCAACGATAAGCCTACCTGCTAGTTGGTTGTATTTAACCATTTTAAAGACAACATTAGATTTTCTTGGCACGTAGTTTAGAAGGAAAAAAAACTTCCAATTGAGTATAAAATTATTGTTTTGGTATTCGTTAAACTAAAAACATGTATAAAAATTAGTCCAAATATGAAATTTTCAAATGTATGACTCCAAATGAATTTATGTGAAAACGTCATTCCTAGATTACACTAATAAACGTATTTATTATCCTCAATGCAGCAATGACAGTTGAGACGGATGGCTAAAAGAAGCAAAGTACCCTGGAGGTGGCTACAGAGGGTACCCCAGAGGAGGCTACGGAGGTGGTATCCTGGAGGAGGTTATGGAGGTTACCCTGGTGGTGGATATGGGGTCTACCGAGGAGGAGGTTTTGGGGGATATCCTGGGGCTGGATTTCGTTGTTGCGGCCCAAGCTATTATGGTAGGGGTTGTAGGTGCTGTTCTTATCCAGGTCAGGCTGGTTGCTGAGCCTGAGAACTAACAGAGGCAAGGGATGTAATATGGACTGTAAGTATTCGGTAGTTCGAGATTACTTTTATGTGTCTCTTTTATGAGCACTTTTGGTGTAATGGCAAAATAATCTCATGCCATATGAAGTCATTTTAGTGGCTTTGCAATAAAAATATGTAATTTTTGTAGTCCAAATACAACAAAATTCAAGACTAATTTTGGTTGGTTCATCTGTAAATTATTAACCATTATCAAAGTGTTTTTATTAAATCTTTCTATTTTGGGTATACACAATTAACTAATCTAATCCAGATATTCGTGGCAATAACCCTCTCTCTATCCAATTCTGTTACATGTTTGACTAAAAATAGATTAAAAAAAGCCCTTTACCCTACCTCCGCCTTCTCAGTCAATTTTAATATACGAGCGGAAAAGAAATGATAGAACGAAATATTGAAGGGTTAATTACATAAAACCCCCTTGTGGATTCACCGATTGCTGCATGATTTTTGACATTTCCAAAAATATGCATATTTCTCTTTTGTGATTTCATGAAAAGTAAAAACTAAAGGAAAAGCAGTCTCCGCAACATCATCAGTTGAAATACTGCTTTTACTTAACCACTAAACCGAACAATGGCTTGATCAAAGAGAAATTATATGGATAAAGACAAAAATCACATGAGAGATAATGTAGATATTTATGGAAATTATGGGAGACCAAGTGAAACTATAATTTTATTACATGCATTTTTGGAGTATGTCTGATTGAATTGACACAATCATTTGTTCTTTCTGTTTATTTTTAACTTTACATAAAAATATAAAGAAGTTATGTGAATATATTGAAGCCCTAAAAGAGTCGTGGTAATATGAAAACCCAGGTGGAGTCATGTGCAATTTACCCCATACCAAAAATTCATGCTAAAAGCTCAAGTAGACGTTGTTTTGTTTACCTAGTTTCACGAAAACGTCAAAAATCTGTTTGACTAGCAGACTACGAGATTGAATATTCATGTCAACTATACAAAAAAGTCGCAGAGTACACAGAATTTGAGGCACACGGACATGTAACACTTGTGCAAAATAGGGGCAAAATAGGTTTCCAAGAACCATATTTTGGATCAGCATATATGAAGGGATCCTTTAATTGATTGTAGTTTGTCGTTTTCCAATATCAGTCACATGACTATCTGATTTCATAAACTTTAATAACACAATATACTAAATAAATTCAGAGGACATAACTTTGTTCATTGCCTGAAGTTTGTTGCACACAACAGTTTCTAGATGTACTCGTAAATGATCATAAACCGACCTTTGCCTCTTTTGTCGTTTCTTTTTCCTGTCTGAAAGGAGTCAAGACTTAATGTAGGTTTTTGGAATCTCTAGTTGAAACCTCAAAGTGTTAAAGAATTTCTAAGCAAAAATATACTTGAACAATTTTGGGTATACTTTAGACAATGCAGCATATAAGTGAATCCAAGCAGAAGTGCTAGCTGTTCAAAATTGAAACACACATAAGATTTCACTTTCATGCTATTGAAGTAGAAAAAAGTACATCATTATATTCAGTAATTCATCTAATGGTGAATGGATACCACTGATTAAGCTCTTATTTTTATAGCACAGTACATAGTTTTAGTACTTATAGCCTCTTAATTTGCTCCAAAGGCATTGAGGCATCATGATGCATAAGGCCTGGCTATTAGTTTTGCGGTTCAGTTTCTGGCTCAGCATCCACAGCCTCACCAGCATATGTGCAGCACCTGCAGCCATAATAACCTTGGCCACAGCAACCATAGTGGCATCTGCCACCACCATAGCCACCACGGCCGCCGCCACCATAACCACCACGGCCGCCACCATAACCACCACGGCCGCCACCATAACCACCACCTGGGTAACCCCCATATCCACCTCCAGGGTAACCCCCATATCCGCCTCCAGGGTACCCTCCATATCCACCACCAGGGTATTTGGATTCTTCCAGGCCATTAGTACTCTTCTCTGCAGCATTGGCTGCAAATGGTCACAGGATCGTATGCAGAATTATTAGTTAGTGCATGCATTTTAGCAGGAAAAAAATGTCGTCTTAGAGTAAATTATGTTATGCAAAAACGTCTATATTTTGTAGGTACAAAATTGTTGAAAAAGGAAAGAATAAGTTCTTGAGTGGATAGCTTACCATTTTCGGCCAAATCCCTGGCTGTCACCTCTGAAGCAATCATCAGAACTACTGCCAAAAGGCATAGGAAGAGAATTGCCTTCGAACCCATTTTTGTTTTCCTCACACAACTTGGTTTATGAACTCAAGATTTGGTATTGAGAGCAATGAGAAGGATGAGGAAGCTGGAGCAATCTCTACTCTATTTATAGGGAGATCTACGTGACATGGTTCTCGAAGAGGGAGAGATAAAAATATGCATGGAAATGTGTCGACCCCATGATTTAGTTGGCTGTTGAAGATAATTATGACTGCAACATCTGATGGAATATCCAACTTATCACAGCTTGGATTCCTGTTTGGATTTTATATTCTAGTGGCATTATTCAAATCCATGGAGGGTAGATAGTCAACCGTGTGATAAGATATGGCCCATGTATAATGGCATTATTCATGAATGGACGTATATTACTAGTACTACTTGCCTTGATGTGGGATGGGATTGATTAGGGAAGAGTAGGAAAGTTAAAGTATCGAATTAATTGCCTGTGATTTTTATTACCTACACCAGAAACATGTATACAGATGTCAAAAATATTTGTGCACTTGTTACATATAAATCTTCAACACAAATCGTGACGCTACTCAATATAATCAAGAATATGTTTGTCAAGCTACTCATATTCCGCAAAAAAGGTGGCAAATTCATACTTTTTCTTTCTTAACTTTAGTAGGCACATTCTGTATTTGTGTAAAAGAAGCCATTGAAGAATTTAAAATTTTCAACTTGCTCAGTCTCGAAGCTGTGACTTTTTATTACTAGTTTTAATAAGGATTAATAATATTTTGCTCCCTTAGAGTAGAGTTTGTGATCGTACTTTTCCCTCTAGAATGAAAAAATTATGCAATCTTGTCCTCCTTAACACTAGATATTAACTAATTTATCAACTCCAATAAAAAAAAAGTGATTTAATGACTAAACTGCCAATGTTACTGTGATGCATGGCCAGAAACACTCAGGTGCTACAATGTGCAAAGAAATAACAACAGAAAAAAGAAATAGGATCGAATAAGGAGAGGCATCTATAAAAATTAGTATAAAACCTATTTAACACTCTATTACTCAATATTAGGCCATGTTCTTAGGGTATCATCAGTGAATCAATGAAAGAAGTAAGGGCTGCTGATTATTATTGGAATTCTCTCAAGAGTTTTAGTTGTGAGGTTGCAGTTTATGTTATACTTGTTTCTTTTCCCCCTTATGTTATACTTGTTGGTTTTAAAGAATGTTGAGCTTATTGCTAAAATCCTGGATTTTTGCTACTTTGACCATTTATTGGTTTTGCCAAAGAATTCAGAAGTAGGCGTTCATCATAATAACTTTGAGGGAAATTGGAAGAAAAAAATTTTACATTCTTTGAGAGTGTTAAAAAATACAACATCCATTATATTGGGAAGTAAAATGAGTGACAAGAGTATATTTTACGTATTTTTTAGTATGTTTTATTAATTAGTTTTGGTGTGTTTTATTTACTTTTTTAGCTAATTAACTAAGTTTCTAGTGAAAATATGCATTTTATGGTTTAAGTGGTAAAAATTGCATTTCTATGGATTTTTATAGTGAAAACTTCATGTTTTTGTAGGTTTAATGATTCAATCATTAAATGGTATGAATTGAGAAGATAATTGGATGATTATGGATGATTTGAAGTGGTTTAAAGAAGATGTGAAGTACAAGAGAGGAAATGCAATCAAGAATAAAAGGAAGCTTCACAGCTTTGATACCTTGTGGTATTTTGACAATATCTTGAGCTACAAGCATTGGATTGAGGTGATTCTTATACCATTTTGAAGCTAAGAGATGAATCTACATTTGGTATGAGGACATCGAAGTTCAGTTCAGTCGTTTTCATTGTCAAAAAGTCGAAATACAAAAGTGCAACTCTGTTGTCGAAAACTGAAACAGAGCTCTGACCAGTTGATAGTATTTTAGTCATATCTTAGTCTACAGAGCTTCAAATTGGATGACTCTTAAGGCATTG
>NC_040045.1:6205149-6241427 GCF_003713205.1 Coffea eugenioides
CATTTGACCTCTTGAAGTGAGCACCCTTGGAAGCTAAATTTCTGCCAGCACCAACACCAGTACTATCAAAAGAGAGATACATACATACATACATACATATATATACTGAATCAGCAAAGGAGAGATACATGCAAATATTATATATGCACAGAGGGACCAAATTATAAACGGATTTCTTTGTGCGACAAAGAAGTTAAGCACAATTATGCCATGCTTTTAACTATATATACCTCAGAGTGGGAAGTTAATCGCTTTGCATTTGCAGATGGAATTGAGGAGTTGGATTTGAGGGAGAGGTTTCTCACATAAGCAGCTGAGCAAGAAGATGAAGCACCTGCTACAACAGAGGATGACATATTGGAGTGCTGCTGGGCTTTGCACTATGGGCAGCAGCCACCGATAGGACTTAGGACTTGGAACTTAGAAGAAGGGCTGGGCTGATTAGTGATAATAGCTTGCCATGTGCAGAAGATATCATGGTGTATTACTTAAAAACTCCAAATGCCTTTGTTGGAGAACCATTTCAGCAGCTTGCAGCATCTCTCTGGCCTTTCTATCTGGTGTACATCCAGCATACTCCATTTCTTTATATATACTAGGAACCTGTAAGGCAACCAAGAAAGGATAGGTTAGACCTTAGCCTGCAGTGGCAAGCTGGTAAGATGGAACAGACTATTACAGCAACTTCAGTAGCCCTAATAACTATTAAAGCAACTTGATTGTCGGCCATATTTCTGGTTAATTTTTGGTTTTCATTGATCAGTAGAAGGTACATTTTATGCAAGTTTCAGATAGGATAAAAAGAGATCTCTATGGAGAAGAATAGACCAATGGTGATGAGTACCATGAGGTCATTAACTGCAAACTTCAAGACGAGAAAACTACCTGATCAAACTTTTTAGCCCTTATAAAAGCCTTCATAAGTGTGCTGTAGGTAACTACATCAGGACAAAAACCCTACAGGATTACCAAATTATTAGCTAAAGATTTCCCAAATTAGATTACTTGAAAAAGTCAAGGGTCTTACCGTCTCTCTTATGTGGTTAAAAACTGATAGTGCCTCCAAATGCCTCCCTGCAGTGCTAAATGCGTTGAGCAGCACATTTAGCATTAAAAGGTTAAGTTCTATTCCTTCTGCTTCCATAAGCTGCAGAACCTTAATGGTCTGTTCGCATAATCCCTGCATAAGACATCAAAGCAAAAGCATTTCCTTCATAATGGCAATCACACTACCTAGACACTAGGCTATATCGGTGCATATCCCTACCTGTTGCGCATAAGCATTTGCTATGATGCAAAAAGTACTTGCTGAAAGTTTAACCCCTTCTGATCTTAGGGCGTTTATGCAATTGTCTGCATCCTGAAATCTCCCATATTGCCCATAAATATCAGCCAGAACAGCGTAGATGGCCCCACTTCTGTGGTGCCCTCTATGCTTGATATTCTCAGAAGTTTTCTTTATAACATCCCATTTCCCCTGTTCTCCCAAACGGGAAATAATGGTAATGAAAATCTTTGGATCAGGATACAGGCCTTGTTCTTGCATGCTTATGAACATATCCAGAGCATTAGACACATCCCCAAACTTGCAGTGCCACCGAATCAAAGAGTTCCAGGTGGTGATGTCCGGCATTATACCCTCCAGCTGCATTGTCTTAAAAACTTCTACTGCTTCACCTAACTCACCATATTTACAAAACGTGTCAATTATGCTGTTATAGATTTTCCTGTCTAGGGACAAACCCATACCCCGTATCTCTCCAACAATGCTTGTCGCTTTTCTCCACATGCCATTGTCCCTGTAAAGTTCAATAACTTTACTGTACACAAAAGAATTTGGATGATATCCCTCTCTCCTCATTTCAGCAATGACTAACCACGTATCCTCCAGACGTTTTGCCCGTGCATGGTACTCGAGAAGAATTTCATAGGTTTCCCTGTTTCTTTGTATTCCCAAGTCATCCAATGTAAGTAGAACCTTATCAGCGAGCCCAGACAGGCCTTTTCTCAAGAAACATCTAAGTAAGACATTAAAAGCTTTGACTCTGGGCCTGTATCCAAGACTCGTCATTTCCTGGAAGATAGCATCAGCTTCCAAGGTCCTGCCAACATTTCCGAGAGCTGTTATCAAGAGGGTGTAAGATTTCAAATTGGGACGAGAGCCCAAAGCCTCCATCTGTGAGAGCAAGGACATCGCCTCATTTACTTCTCCTGACATGCACATTTCGCAAATGGATTCATTGAAGGAAATATAAGAAAGTTCCTCCCCATCCTCCCTACCAAACGGCTGCACAAAAGTCGAGCAGTTATTGGCATCATTAGAGCACTTGGGCGGGTTGAGACAAAGTTTGCAAGTCCCAGAGCGACTAAATGGAACATTTACCACACTACTACGTGGTATCCAATTGTCACGGGAATTTTGACAAACAGCGAATAGGCATGAACGGCAACTAATAAAGGCAGCCAGGCGGGAGTTACAAGGCATCAAGCGTTGCATCTCCATCATCTGATCATCCATTCGTGTTGGTTGGTTGGGAATGTTGTGGACGATAACACTCCTCACACAGTCCACCTTCATCACTCAAATAAGGCACCGTTTGGATTGAAGGAAAGGAAGGGGATAAAATGGCGAAAAGACACCAGCTTTACTGTGTTATTGCGCGGCTCTCTTATTGGGTTAATTATAGTTTGGTCCTCCCAATTGGTCCAAAATCTCTAATTGCACCATCAAAATGAACAAGTCTCAATTTGATATATATATATAAGTCTCAGTTTGATAATTTGAATTAGTAAATATCTCAATCGGATCCTACAATCTAAGAAAGCGACATTTTTGTTATCTAAAGGATCACTTGCTTGTGTGACTTGCAAAAAAGCACAGAATGATGATTCTTTGGCAGTTACCAATTATCTGTAATTACTTTGGTAATTATTACTTCATCAATATATACAAGGATGACAATTGATCAAAAAGAGGGGAAGGAATTAGATAAAGTCTCAATTTGATCCTCTAAAATAATAAATGGTTTCAACTTTGTTGTTCAAACCCAATAACTATAGAACAAATCAAACTATAAGAACAAAATTTATAAACGATTATTTTATCATTCTACTAATATATGTCTCTGTTATTGATTTCAATCAGACAAGTACATTCTTTTTTTTTTTTTTTGAGATAAATTAGTGCACTTTTTTTTTGATGAACCCTGTAAATAGCTTTATATAAAAATCAAAGGATAGCCAGCAAAAGATTGTACTTTTATCAGCAAGAAATTATGGCACGGGGGTATGCAATAAGCATAATGGCTTCGTCTAGTTTCTTCTTTTTTTTTTTAGTTGAAATCTTTGTATGATGAGCTTATTGGTAATGTTTTCAAGAAAGTAGCCTTGAAAGGTCAAGTTATAAAAATTTTCTTAATTTGGGAGGGGTAAATTGAGAAAATTTTAATTTATAGGACCAAATTGAGAAATTTTGTGACTTGGGAATAGCAAAATTGGCCTGGTCTGGAAAGCAATTTCTCCAAAACATTTTTACATTTGTCGTTAATATATTTTTCAATCACTTTTTTATTTCATGTACATCAAATTGAGATTCAGATATTTTACCTCTAGACCATGGTAAAAATATATTTTCTAGAAAAATCTATTGTAGAGTAGGTATTCCATTTAGATTGACTGACAATTCATCATAATTTGACGTCATTGTCGAGAATTGCTGCCTAATTTGATTTATTTCTTTCTTTTTGAATTTTTGAATTTTTGGCTGGCTTATGCCTTATTCTTCTCATATATGTGAACTGGTATATATTCTTGAAATTAAGAAGACTGTGCGTTGGCTTAGGAAGAAAACTAGGAAAAGAAGAGAGGAGCTGTCATCTACTTTAGGATTAAACTTAGCTATTAAATTGCCTAATTCTTCTAGTGATTATTTCAATAATCAAAGATAGAAGAAACTATAGCTAAGAATAGGACATTAAAGGAGTTAGCTGTCCCTGATTTGAACCAATAACCTTTGTACATTATATTTCCTATTTTAAATGAAAATACTACATTTGAGTTAAAATCTATTCTAATGTATCTTTTTACCTTCTTTTCCTAGTTTCCAAGCATGTACAAGTACTAAATGAACAGTCCAGATTATAATTAGGTTTTGCAAGGATGCAAAAGCCACAAAAAGGGTAAATATAAGACCCTATCCTAAGTCAGGAAATTGATTGGAAAAGCAATCATTTATAATTTCTAAACTCATCAATTATTATTAATTTAGGTTTAGCATTTTGGATATCTATGCTTCCTATTCAAAAATTCTTGAGTCAGTATCTGGGCCAAGGTGTTAAACCTTAAAGGTAAGATACTTACTTTATACAAGAATTTGTTTAAAACTTTGAAGGTAAGATACTTACTTTTACTAAAGAGCAAATTATCCGGTTGGCCATTAAACTTTTGCCATCGTTCAGTTTTGGTCACTCAACTATTAAAAGTCTGGTTTTGACCATTGAAATATATAAAGTTAAGATGCAAGGCCATTCTGTTATATTTGGCCGTTAAATTTACCAATATGTCTGTTTGCACGATTTTCAAGATAAAAGTTAGGGTCAATTTAGGAAGTTCAACATCTTCTCTCAAAAATTGTTCCTCTTCCTCCTCCCCCTCCTCAAATCTTCGTCAGACCCTTTTCATCCACCGCAAGCATCAAGACCAAACCCAGAACCTCCCCTCAAGCAACCCAATCTCCCTGCTGCCCGTCCCCAAATTCTCCATTCGCTAAACTTCCTTCCTCCGGTCCCTCCACCAGCGGCACCTCCGCTTCAAGCTGTACATCCCTCTCCAGCCTCCATCTCTCCCTCCTGGAACACGCCTATATTTATGATTTCTCCGAAATCTGTTCTGTCGCCAACAATTTTCTCGCCAAATGCTACTCCACTTCCTCCTCCTCCTCCCAGTCCTGGTGCTGCGAGCTCAACGGAAAGGACGTCATTATTTTCCAACGGAAAATCCATCAAACAATCCACGAATCTGACTCAGATCCAAATTATTCTTTATTTGTAAAAGCCACATAAATGCTTAATCAAGCTCCTCGGAGCTTCCATTTCAAATAATCACATTTACTTAGTTTACAAATTTATCAACGGCTCCAATCTTTCTACTTGTCTTCGAAATCCAAGAAACCCTGATTTCACCTTTCTTTCAACCTGGATGTTGCGAATGCAAATCGCCATGGATTTAGCTTACGGCTTGAATTATATCCACACCGCAGCCAGATTTAGCATAAGTTTGGTCCACCAGTACGTGAAGAGCAGTGAAATTATTATCACTGAGCCTTCCTTGAATGCCCGAATTTGCCATTTCGGAGCCGCCGAGCTATGCTCCGAGACGGAGAGATATGATGGAGGTGAGATAACGAAAGAGGAATTGCCGGAGCTGCGGAGGTCGGGGAATGGGGGTGGGTAATTTGAAGGAGTGAGAGGATACTGTTGCCGGAGTTTAAGTCCACCGGCTTGGCGACGCAGAAGTTTGACATATACGCTTTTGGAGTGTGATTTTGGAGCTTTTGTCCGGGAAGGAGCCGCTGAAGTATAAATATGAATGATAAAGTGAGCGGAGATTATAGGAAGATTTCAATTATTGATTCAGCAACGAAGTCGGTGGAAACTGACGGAGAGAGTAATGAAACGGTGAAGGGAAGATTTGAGGATGAAAAGGGTCTGACGAAGATTTGATGAGGAGGAGGAGGAAGATGGACAATTTTTGAGAGAAGATTTTGAACTTCCTAAATTGACCCTAACTTTTATCTTGAAAATCGTGCAAACAGACATATTGGTAAACTTAACGGCCAAATATAACAGAATGGCCTCACGTCTTAACTTTAATATATTTCAATGGTCAGTTGAGTGACCAAAACTGAACGATGGCAAAAGTTTAATGGCCAACCAGATAATTTGCTCTTTACTAAATAATTTGTTTAAAACCTTGTAGGTAAGTTACCTACCTACTAATAAAAATTTGATAAACACATAAACTGCCTTTGTGGAAATAAAAATATTTTGCTTATACATTTTTTTGGGGGAATTTATGCTCAATGATTGTTTTTTTTACTTAAAGTTCTTTGATTTACTTAAAGTTTGATTATTTGAAAACTTCGAATAGGTTATATTTCTATAGTTTATTAAAGGCATTGGTGATGTTGGGCTCAATATAAATGTCTTAAATGAAAAAAGGAAACATTTGAAGTATCAAAAACTAATTTACAAAATATTTGAAGAAAAGGCCATAGAAACTAGCTTCTCATAACATTTAAAATAACAAACAAAAAAAAAGTATCAAAGATTAGATGTAGACTATTTTTCATTACTATATTAAATTTTAAAAGAACATATATATAGTTATGAGTTCCAGTAATATTATTAAAAAAAGATATGACACATGTGTACTCTAAAACTAGTTTGACCCAAAATATAAAGGGTAAATTCCATTTTCACCCTAAAACTATACGTGTTTTCCCACTTCAATCTCTAAATTTCAAAATGGGACACTCCAAACTACTGAATCCGTCCTAATTAAGTAAAATCATTGGCAAAATCCACAAAACCGTCAAGGTTTTCGGAGCATGTAAAACATGCGCCGTTAGCGAGGCTAAATAAGTAATGAAAACTAAAATGGTTAGGACAGAAATGTAAATTTTCCCATTAGGTATAAGGGCCAAAGAGATAAACCAAAACAACTTTGTTTATTCTTCACTTTGCATATTTCGATTTCAATAGAGAGAGAGTGAAGAAGTGAACAAACAATTGCCCAATTTCTACCATCAAATACCATGAACTAATTGTGATCATGATTTAGAGGTCAAGTATATTGTAGACATGGGAAGGAAGAGGGTTGATGGAGAAATGAAATCTCCAGTGAAGAACAAGAAGAGAAAGACCGAACCGGGTAAGAGAATGATTTTTTGAGTCATTGTTTTCTTGTTGATTATTGTAATAGTGTATTTGATAGTTGGTTTATTTGAATTGTTATTGTTGTCGGCTAGGGTTCGTAGGAGTCTTGTGGAATGAAAAAATGGCAAGATTGAATTAGGTATTACTGACAAATTATGGTTGAGAAAATTGTATAATGTTGATTGTATGGGCCTGCAAATGATTTGGGGTGTTTTTCAAGTCAAAGTTTATGCTGTCCAAACCCCAATGCTCCATGTATTGAAGACATTGTGGTCCTTGATCTCCTATGAAAGGTGTAAAAATTTTAATTATTGAATTAAAAAATGGTAATAGGGGAATCTAGTCATAACCTTTCTTGTTGAAGAAACACCATCAAGGGACATTCACAAACTCTCCTAACAAATAGTATGTAGGGGGAAGGGTTGACTTTACAGATGGATGTAACCTGAAAATGTGGTGATTGCTAGTTCTAGACAAGTGTGGAGAGAGACTTGGGTGTAATAAAGAAGCTGGTTTTGCGTGGTATTATTTGCTGTCAAGGATGATATTGATGCTAACCTATTCTTTTACTTGTGTGATAGGGACTACGAGGTCATGGTGAACACATTACCACCACATAGGGTGGCAGAAGTGTTTCTTATAGTTGAAGGTGAAGGTTCTCCAAGGGGCTCATTCCCACAGGCTACTACACTCTCAAGTCAAGCTAAGGGAGACGAAGTTGTAGGGGATAGAGATAGTAATGTTATGATCATACAAGAGAGTGGCAATGGTGGTGAAGTGGAACAAGATAAAAGAGAAAATGTTGACATACAACCAGCAAATTTACATAGTAGTAAAGGGTGCAGTAGCAAAGGGCCTAAAGTAGCACCAAAAACTACAAATAAGCAAGGAAAACCTCGTGAAGTTGAACCAGAAAGTGAGAATTTTTATAGCAAAGCTGCTAAAGATGAACCAGAAAATGAAGACATGAATAGCAAAACTCCTGAAGCTGAATTTGTTGTAGAAGAGAAAGCTTATAGCAGGGGTATTGGTTCAAAGGAACTAGAAGGTGTTGAAGGCTATGATGAGGCTTCAAATCCACAAGTCAGACAAAAGGATGAGTGTAAAAATTCTAATGAAGATGCAAAAAAGGCAGCCAACAATGAAGGTGCTAAAGGGGAAGCATCACGTGATAACGCTAGACCAAAAGAGGATGAAAATAGAGTCAATGTTGATGAGAAGTTGGCAGATTCAGACTATGAGGATGAGGGGGAGACAATGACTTATTAATTGAAGCCATGAGAATTGGACAAACTATTGGAGAGGAACTAGGTGCATATGAACCCGATCCTTCTCATTGCAATGAACAAAGAAAGAAGAAGCTAGGAAAGAAGAGAGACCCACCCAATGAAATTAACTGCTGTGATGGCCCTGATATGATTGATATTGATGACATGCAATCTGAATATGACTCGAATGGTTCACTTGAATTGAAAAGTCAAAAGTGAATTTGATGAAGATTGCTGTGCTAAGAAAAGGAGGCCTAAATTTCTAGTTTTCAATGAGAAACATGACATGAAGAAACCACAATTTGAAGTTGGTCAGAAGTTCACATCAGTTATTATATTTAGGTTGGCTATAAGAATCCAAGCAATTATGGATGGGAGAGATGCGTATTTCAAGAAAAATGATACATGGAGGATGAGGGTGAAATGCAAAAATTGTGATTGGCAGCGATTGGGGTCTAAAATGCAAGATGAGATTACCTTTCAAATAAAATACTTAGTGATGAGCACACTTGTGGAAGAGTGCTCCATAATAAAAACATGACATCTAGACTGACCAACAAACTATTTCTTGATGAGGTCAAGAAAGCATCATCTATGACAGTACATAAGTTGATGACCAAAGTGACTGAAGAGTTAAATGTGGATTTCAATCTTAAACAAAAGTATAGAGCACTTAGAAAAGTGAGAGGTGCCATTCAAGGGTCTCATGATAAGTAGTACACCATGTTGGAAGCTTTTTGCGGTGAACTGAAGAGAGCAAATCTAGGATCAGCTGTGTTTGTTGAGGCTAATATAGATGAAGAAGTTGTTTCTAGGTTTATAAGGCTGTATACATGTTTAGAGCCAATAAAAGGGGAACATGTGTGTAAATCTGTCTACACTGCAAGCAGTAGTAGGTCACATGAATGATTCAACTGGCATTGGCAATGTGTAGCTCTATGGGAATGGAAACGAAGCTGCAAAGTTAATGAATTTAAATCTTGGAAGCAAATAGTTGTGTTTTTAGGGATCTCTCACAAATGATGTTTTGTTGTTTTGTGAATTTTTACATAAATTGTTCACATTAAAATTTGGGGAGCTGGTCTTTTGGTGTAAGGTTAAACATGCCTTCTTCTTAAATGCTCAAATTTAATCCATTTTCAATTGCATCTATTGTCTCAAACACTTGGTGGTGTTGGAAATGTTTACAGGTTTATCATATACTCCCAAATGTACTTCAACAAGTTGGGACATTTTAGTCCCTCAACTATAGAAAAGGGATAGTTCAATCCCTATGCTTCATTAGCTAAGGACACATAGGTTCCTAAAGTTCAAACAAATGAACACGGAGGCCACTAAACTATAAAATCTATCCAAAATTAGTGAAATTAGTGTTCCTTGAAACACATGCTACATTACACTAGAAACCGCAACTTATACTGCTAGCAAAAATTACATCTTCTCCATCCCAATTAAATAGCACCATTTTGACTTGCATTATACTACACTATATTCCCACTACACTATTGCTTCTTTTCCCACAATCATATAGGTGTTTCTTGTCGAACTCCCAGGATGACCTTTATGCCCCAGATTTGAACGAAAGGATCCCTAAAACAGCAACAACCTAGTGAAGAAACAAGTATATTTTCAGCCTCCTTATTTTTCCTTGCTACAGCCTTGAGTTCTCTTACAACCTCTCAATCTCAGATTCCAATTTGTTCTTTGTTCTTATCGGTCCAGATATTATATTCTTGCACCTTTGGACATCTCAAGATCCACCCAATCCCAATACCTACATTCCCCCGATTTCTACATTAACAACACCATTAAGAGAGTAAATACAAGTTTATCTGGGTGCATTGTATACAAATCAGAAATATAGGGGAAGAAGTACAACAAAAATAATGGAAATTACCCTATAATTTGGATGTCGACAAAACCTTCTTCTTGGGTTTAAATCTGTCCATAATGTCATCATCAATGGTTGTTTTCCACAATTGCATGTTTCCCTAACGATCTTTCCTTTGTCTCCTTTCTTATCTTCAGATGCTCTTTTCTTCTTAGTTTTTACCTTTTATTTTGAGATTCAACCAATTGGTCTCTGTTTTCTTAGGGCACATCGCTTCTCTTTCATGAATTGGATCGGGTCAAATATATGACCCGAATGTGCTGGATAAAAGGAGGAAAGCTTTCCCTTCTTTGTGCTAAAAATAAATTCCTATTTCATTTTTAATATCTTTTGTCTAAATTTTCATCCTTGCCCTTGGTCAATAGCACATGTTTTACATGCCGCAAAAACCTTGATGGTTTTGTGGATTCGGTCAACGTTTTTAATTAATTGGGATGGATTTAGTAGTTTGAGGACTTAAGTGTCCCTTTTGAAGTTTAGGGACTGAAACGGGAAACCGCGTATAGTTTAGGGGGTCACAATGGAATTTATCCAAATATAAATCTAGGAAAATATTTTGTGCCAATGATACAAATGTTCATTAGTTTTTTCATGTGATGTGATGTTCCTTCTCCCCGGCGCTACTAGCACTTTTTTCTGTAAAACAATGCCTGCCAATAACACAGATTAACAGCGGAATGGTCTCAATTCAAGAGTCAAGTACTTGAAATGAGAAAATGAGTTATCATCTGTGTTTTCTTCATTTTTTCGTATGCATTCCCAATTTGTGGAACTTTCTGTTCACCAATACTATGGCCCTATTTGGCACCTGAGTTTTTTGGAAATTTGTCAAAAACTTTAATGTAGATCACGGTAGAAGTTGTAGAAAAACTTTTGTAAGATGAAAAACTTTTCCCTTTTCATTTCTTTCTTTCTTTTTCTTTTTTTCTTTTTCTTTTTTTCTTTCTTTTTTCTTTTCCTTCCTCCCTTCCCCTTCCCCAAGAAGACCGGCACCGGGAGCCTCAGCAACGCTCACATTTCCCCCGGCTCTCCGCAGCTTCCCTCGCCCCCAACACCTTCTCCCCTCGCCGCCCAGGCTGCAAAAAACAAGCCAACCAAGAAATGGGTTGCGTCCGCACCAAGACAGTAAAGAAGTCCTCCAGCCAAGTCATTGAGCGCTACTACTCCAAGTTGACGCTAGACTTCCACACCAACAAGAAAGTCCTCGGCAAAGTCGTCATCATCCCATAAAAAAGGCTCCAAAAACAAGATCGTCGGGTTCTCTACCCATCTCATGAAACGGATCCAAAAGAGCCCAATTTGGAGTATTTTGCTCAAGCTTCAAAAGGAAGAGGGAGAGCGCTGCATGGACTTCGTTCCTGAAGAATCCGCGATCAAGACCGATAGGATTGAGGTCGATAGGGAGACCATTGAGTTGCTTGCCATCATAGGTATGAGTGAATTGCCTGGTATTGTCCTCAAGGAGGAGCAGTCTCCTCTCATGGTTGGATTTTTCTTACACAAAGGAGTATTTATCGGCCCCTTCTAATTTTTTTTAAAAAAAAAAAAAAAGACCGACATAAAGAGTAAAGAGAGGTGATCGGCGTCGGAACTAGCAGCGGAGGTGGTGGCTGGCAATGGAGGTGGTGGTGGGTTGGGGTGGGGGAGGAAGAAGAAGAAAAGGGGAAAGGAATTTTTTTTGTGTGTGTTTTGGGTATTTTGAAGTATGTAGATGGAAAACTTTGAGAAGTTTTTTTTAGCTTACTGTAGCTAAAGTTGGTAAAAAACTAGTATAAAACAAACTTGAGTAAAAACTCAAGTTCCAAACAGGCCCTATATTTCAAGAAGATCCCCATTTTTACTTGTGTAATGGCAGCCATGGATCTTTTTTTTACCGGTAACAACACATCTAGCCTAGTCTAACCTACTCCCACTCCTAAAGGGGGGAGAACCTACTCTATGGGAATCAACTCTAAGGAGTGGCCCAATTGAGTCGAGAGAATCTGACGGGGACTGAACCACCATCAGACCAGACGGGTGCACCACTTACTCATATGAATTTAGAACACTCCTCGTATAGAGGCACATTGATGGGAGGTCAGGGCAAGGTTTGAACCCCTGACCTCCCACCCCACTATTAATGTGGTGGCCAACTCCTCTATTGACATTGATGGGAGACAGGCATGGATCTTAGAAAGTGTCTTTTACTCATTTCAACCTCTGGTGCCCATTTTCTTCTGACTTGTCTACCGTTTACTTTGACAGCTAATCTGGTTAATATTTCTTGTTTTGTTCCTTGTCCCATATTCCAGATCTGATTGAATACTGCAGTGCTGCAGATATTTGTTGTGAATTTGTCGTCATTGCAAATTATAAAGCCACCAAGCCCTTAGCTGAATACATCTCTAATTTCTAGTCATTTGTACATCAAAATTTCTGAGATTGATTAACTCAATATGCATCATATACTCATGTAGCCAGTCAATAGTTTTTGCAAAATTGCAGCAACATATGATTATTCTTCTAAGATTCATTATGAGAAAAACAAATCTAAGCCTACTGATATAGTATGCTTGTTCCATCTTAGGGTGACCAGTAATATTACATGAAATATGCAAAGGAAAAATTTTAGGAGCAAAACAAATCTAAGCCTACTGATATAGTATGCTTGTTCCATCTTAGAGTGACTAGTAATACTACATGAAGTATGCTAAGGGAAAATTTTAGGAGCAAACATAGTCTGCTTACAAGTCATCTACCACTGATACACAACGAGGACCTTGGGTTCAGAAATTCCTCATCTATACTATCAATATATTTAGAGGATGGGTTCAGGAATTCTTCATCTATATTGTTAATACTTTATTTAGAATTCTAATTAGGGTAGATTTCTATATTTTTATATATTTTTAATCAATATTATTAGTATTACTATTAAATGTGTCAATAAGGATCCTAAATGCATCCAGATACGTAGTTGATTTTGTATAAAATTTTACATATTATTTTCTTTAGGGCTTTTGTATAAAGAATTTCCTCCTAATAATTCAACTATTGTTGGTGTTATCAAATTGTTGAGAAATTTCTCTTATTTTATGAATATCTTGTTTTCGGTTCGTCTGGCGATTCTTCCCCTGAATCTTCTTATGTTGTTTCTGTTATTTGTTTAGTTGCATGATACTCCCTTGAGAAAAGACTTGCGTGATGAGTTTCATGTTGTTGCCTGTGGTGCTTAATTACAATTCTTGATAAATTGTTATTTTTCTTTTTCTTTGTTTTTATCTATTTTACTAATTAATTTGTGATTGACAAGCTAGCCTTGCTTTGTAGTTTCTGCTAAATTATACAACTACCCCTAAAATTCTTTGTTTTTTATTTACTCCATAAAAAATTTCTTATCTTTTTAGGCTGGCGTATTGACTGGTAGCAGACGAGTCAATAATTTCTCTTGAGGCCAAGCGAGGTTTGATTCCTCTTACTGTACCTTTCAGAAAACACCTTAGGTGTGAATAAGGCTTGCGTTTGAGTTAAAAAGTCAAAAAAATAAAAAATAAATATATTGATTTGAGACCAATATTCTATCTTTACACATTGCTTGTTGTGTATAGGTTCTGTAACTACTTTGCTGCGATGGATGGCCTACTGCCCCAACTGGGTAAACTAATCCAAATCTTCTTTGTTGAGATGTTCTTCTTAGATTGTTTGATCTCAATTTGTAGCATCCTCTGTAATACCCCAACTTTTAGGATCATATTTTGTTTAGTCTCAAAGAGGGTATTACGGTTTCTTTAGTTTATTTTTATTTTAAACCATTATTTTGTTTTAAAGAAGAAACTAAAGTTATTTCTTTGGGTTTGATTTAAAACTTCATTTTATTTTATAAGACTAGAAACCCTAAAAGTCTAATCAAAACCCTAGTTTCACTTGTGACTGACCGTTTTCTCAAATTTCTTATATTTTAACTGAAATTTTAAATTCAATTTATGGAATTGTAAAACCACTCACGTTTTTCTTAAAAATCCCCTTTTATTTGGAAATTATTAATTTATAATAGTCCTACTATTCAATTACTCCGCAATAAGTGCAAATGAACCTAGAAAGTAGGGTTTCACTTTTCGTTTTCAAGTTAGAGCGGATTAGGGTTTTCACGTTTTTCTATAGTGTGACTATTCGGTACGGAGTGAGGATCAAATTTGGTAGGTAAGAGTGACTTTTAGATGAGAAATAATATGAAATTAGAAGTGAGAATAATAAGTTAGTGAATTATAAGTAAAAAAATCCTAGTACATGTGATTTAAGGAAAAACGGTGCAAACCGACGTGTACCGTGCACTACCGATTGAACACACCACTTGATCACTTCTTTCTTATCATACAAGCTCATTACTATTTGAGCCAAATATCCCCTCAATCTCAGCTTCTTTTGCCGAAAATGTTGACCCAATTTTGCAAGGAAAAAAACAAAAAAATGAGTGGAATTGGTGATGACACTTGTTGGCCAACTAAGGGCCTTGACCAAGACCAATTGTCTTGCCTTCTTATCACCATGGAGCTGCCTTTCTTCATCATTTTTCTGCAGCTTTAGCCAAGAGAGAGAGAGAGAAAAACCAAGGGAGAGCTGAACCATTTCATCTTGAGTTTGAGTATATTAAGTGAGGAAACAAGAAACTAAACCGATTAAAACCTTCCTTGAGTGTTTAGCTAGTGGTGTGTTGGTGAAATTTTGGAAGGAAAAGCTAGGGTTGCTCTTGGTAGTCACTTTAACAAGGTAATAATGCTGATTTCCTCATTTCTTACTCTTAATCTTGCTTGACTTGGCATAGTACCTTAAATTTGTGGTAGATGATAGCTATTGTAGTGATTTGGGTGGATATAGTGTATGTTTTCTTGAGTTACATGAGTTAGGGTTTGAAGGATTTGCTACCTATACTTGTTGTATGGATATATTTGTTGTATCTAAGCTTATATAAGAGGTTGTGGTAGTGATTGAAGCATGAAATGAAGAAAGTTTCCTTTGAAACCGTAAAATTCCAGATTTCTGGAAAATGATAGTTCAGTTCTGTCTGGTTCCAGTTCGTGATGTTAGAGGCCGAATTAGGCTTAGCATAAAACATAAAAGTTGTAGAGAATGATATTTTATAGTTGTCTACAAAATTTCAACTCAATCGGAGCAATGTAGCCTATGAAAAAATCAAAATACCCTTGCTGCCCTGGGATGCATCCAGTGATCCATTTTAGACAGTTCCTCCCTTTGACCGTGTCTATTCACTATGATCTGTCCTGATTTAGCCATTTTCCAAAACATAAAAATTTTAGTATGTTGTCTTAGCTTTTCAACGCCTCCAGAGCGTCTAAAACGGACTTTGGTAGCCTGAGATATGACCATTTGAAGGTAGTACAGTTAATTAGCCGATTAGTTGGAATTTGGTTCTGTGAACTGGAAATTTGACTGGGTTACACTGGAAATGGACTAAGTGATCTTCATGAAAATTGTAGGCCTTCGTCTTTGCTTCGAAACGGTATAATTTACTTCAATCCAATGAGCGTAGCTTTGGTTGTGTCCATTACGCAAAAACATGTCAAATCTGTCTTTTGTTAAACCTCATTTCCGCACTTGTTGTTAGCTTGATTTTTGTCCTTGTATTGTCTTGAGCCTATTAAATGGCTATTGAAATTAGATTGTTGTGTGTGTAACTTTGGGGTTGAATGAGGAAAATAATAAAACCAAAAATGGCTGAAAATAGGAAAATACAAAGGGCGTGCTGTCCAAATTTACGCTCGAGGACTAGAAAAATACACTTGCGACTTGGGTAAAGTTGATAAATGAATATCACTTGAACCATCTAGGACAATTGCTACTTTGTTTATCAAGGGTTATACGTTAGAACCTAGCCGAACTTGTACCCTTAGGAAAAGCGGTAATAATTACTATAAATCCGTTTTCCTTGCACTTTCGACTCAAAGGTTATTTCCAAGTAAACATGTTACAAACTTTTTCAGTATGAAAAGCGAGCAACTGTTTCACGACTATTCTCCAAGTGAATTTCCATTTCTTGATTCTTATTGAATGAAACGTCTAAGTTTCGAATCTTAATCATGTTTCAAGGTTCTCAAATTGAGTTTTATCGCAGATTTGGACTCCAAACCCGGAGTACCACCTGAAAGTGACCAATAAAGGCACTATATCTTTTGGTGAGTGCTTTCAAATACCGAATTGATTTCAAATGTCGAATTGAACTTGATACGTGACCAAGGTGATTACATGTTATATACGTGAATTGTTAGGGTAAGAGTGTACTTTATCGCACTTGCCCTTACTTGATATATATATACTTGTTTATTGTTGAAACTGATTTGATATACTTGTTTATGATATGCGCACTTCCTGGAATTCCAGAAATCCTGCGGTAAGTTACTCAAGTCGAGCCGGCAAGGGCTTGGTCGATTGGGTAACAAACCCTGGGTCTCTTGATTGTCGAGTGGAGTGATATCTCCTTGACTAATCGGAATACTCGAGTATTACTACCCGTGTTTATTGAGGATTTTGGGCTCAGTAGGGGGTTTGAATGGTAGACGGAGAGTAGTGTAAGTGGTGTTCTACTGGATTGGTTACTTACTTGAAAGTTGACGGAGTGTCAACTATTACGTGATCAAGCTCTTGGTGTTGCAATGGGAATTTGGCTCCTGAGAGCCCTCCGTATCCTTATACTTTGGAACGACTATTGCTTATTGGATTATTGTTTCTTCTGAAAAACTTTTACACTCGCTTATTTTGAGATTGCTACTTGACGTGTTATTGCTCACTTTTATGAACTCTTCATGCTCGTTACTTTGCTATATCGAAAACTTGTACTTATAAATAATGGTCAATTTGCTATTTGGTACCTCACTGGGATTTTAACTCATTCCACGCCATTTTTTTTCCTTACAGGGGTACGAGCGAGGCGTGAGACGTGTACAAACTAGCGTAGTCTAGTTGTTTTGAATTTTGTAATTGTACTCGCACTAGTCGTTCGATTAGGGTTGAATGTACTGAAATCTTAAATCTTTTGATGTATTTGGGACTGTATGGATGGTTGAGATAAAATGAATGTATTTGTATGTTCGAAACTTGGGAACCGTTATTTCGTTTATTATTGAGGTTGCACCTTATTTTAATGGATGCGAGTGAGTGAGTCCTGGCGAGAGCTGGGCAGGCGGTCTGCTAAACCCTAGGATACACCAAGGGGGAGGTGGCGCCGTCACATCCTCAGGATGTAGATGCCTGTGATACAAGTACAGAAGTACAGGGTATCGCTTCTAGCCAAGAATGTGAGTCTAAGATGTTACACATCCTGAATTGGGGACAGTATGTTGCTTTACATTGTTATTGTCATATTCATTAGCTTTAGGTCTTCAAGATTGCATATATTGTACTTTCTTTCATTTGCTTTGTTATCTGTATTGTGTTGTTTTAGTTCACATAGCTCTCACCTTTTGGCAACGTGTGCTTCAGTGTATATACACCTTCCATTGTTTACAGGTTGCTTTGGGTGAAGCAGCTTTCTTGTTGGATTTGGCTTCTATGGAAGGCACCTGGGATGACAATTTGGAGCGGATTGCTAAATGTTATGGGGAAGCTGGGCTCCATGGAATTGCCAAATTTGTGCTATACAGAAATTGAACTAAAGTTGATTTTGGCATATGCTTATCTTGCTTTCATGTACATTTCCAATTTTGTAATCTGCTGCCGCCTAGAATTCTGGAATTACGTCTGAGGATGATATTTTGGATTATGTTATGACGTTGATTATAACATTCAATTGAATTCAAGACCAAGTTTCTGTGCCTTCCCAAGTCACCTGCACAAGCATGCCTTTGGCTATGAGTTCTGCAAAAATCCTAAAACCTCTTATAGAGAGCATACTCTCTCTCTCTCTCTCTCTCTCTCTCGAATGACCAACTTAAGATTTGAATACTCTTTTCGATGAATGCTTTATCCTTGTAAGTTCTATGTGTTGAACATAGATGATCTAGATTATTCCTCCTCTCTGTATTCTTGGTATAATAAAAAAAATTTAATTCTAATTCAATTGAAATGTATTCTTTTGAATTTTTATAGAATAGAAGAAACAAAGAGACACCCACCATCTCTCTAACATAGATATGCAAGGCACAAATCACAATGTAGTATTCTAGCCAAAAAAATTAAACCAATTTTCACTGTTGCTGGATTCCGCACTTCAGTTTTAGCATTAGTTCAACTTATGAAACTATTTTCTTGCAAGTGTTGTTTCTCTCTCTCCTTAATAGCTTCTTTAGCAATCCTCCACTTCCCCTTTTCTTACTGGGAATGATTGCCAAAGAACCTATCTCAGCTTCATCCTTTGAACAATTAACACCATTTGAATTTGTTACTTTCTCTGGAGGTTCTATTGTCCAATTCGGGCCAAAGGCAGAATAGCTATTACCCTCTAGAATAATTTCATTGGTTTTAGGAGACTTGAGATCCTTGGTCTGATATTTGTCTTCAGCTAGCATTTTATCTAGAAGAGATGACCGCTGGCGAGTATTCTTCTCAGGAGTTGTCATGGTGGCAACAACAGGATAGTTTATCAAAAAGGGCCTTATCAAAAAGAGCAGCCTTTATGGGTGAAGCCAATGTATCTAACTACTTCCCAGTCCTACAATCTCCCAGTTTAAGATAGTTTCTTGGCACTCCGCCAGCTTTTCTAAAGCTATTACAATCTCCCAGTCCTACAAATACAAAGCAACAAAAGAAATTCATGAATCACGATATTTTCCAGGAGAGAAATAACAGTGAGTGAAGGATTATGCCACCATCCATGAATTACGGAAAGATCTCAAAACAGTTCCAACAATCTAGGACGAAACAATTCATTTTGTGAAATGTGAGGGACAAAAAAATTTATTTTGTTAAATGTGAAGGACTACGGATCGTATTATGTAAATTTTAATTTGACAATTTTGCTCTTTAAAAATGATCGCGTCAAAGGCATGTGATGAATTTTGACTAAAAACTAGTCAGAAACCTAGATAGAGATCAAATTTGACCAATTTGATTATGTAAGGGATGTAAAATACACTTTTAAAAATGAGAGATGAAAAAAGTTGTTTTACAAAATATAAGGGATATTTTTAATGATTTTTCACATACTGTACAATGATTATATACAATTTACAATCTGTTGGAAACTTTATACATTGTCCCCCACCCCAAATTTTTCCCTCACTCTTTTCTTTACATCTTTCTCCCTAGTCTCCATAACTAAACCAAAATTCTCCACAAAAATTCATAAGGTCAGTTCATTTTGATGAATTAGCGTTGCCTAATTACAATGTTTTCCATTTTCCCTTCTTGTTCAACTCTACCTTCTTTTGTCTGTACCCATGCCCACCAAAATTAGGCAACCAATATGGCCAATAACAGAGATTACTAGTGCAATGATGTCAAGCACTCCAGAACAACGAAAATGTGAGATTTTAGCCGTGTTTTGCTCATTTTGCATGCGTTCTATGCAATGGTTGAACTTTCTATTCATACTATGTCTTAAGAAAAATCCTGTTTTGATTGAAGGAAATTGTAATGCTAGCCATCAATCATGAAAATGCCTCTTACTCATTTCAACCTCTGGTGCCCATTTTCCTCTGGCTTGTCTACCTTTTAGTTTGACCCCTCTGCTAAATTGATTGAAGTTTCATTTTGTTCATTTTTCGTGCTTCTTGGATCTTAGATTAGTTCGATATTGCAGTAATCTTTTTTTTTTTTTTTTGAAGTTACGGATTGTTATTCTATTGTAATGGCCCTGGAAAATACTTCACATTTCGAATTGCTTCGTCAAAATTGCAGGGAAAGGAAAACTACTACTAAATTGAGAAGAAAGGCGGGGGGAGATGTTTGTTTTGAATTTTTTATTATTGCAAGTTACAAAGCCTTTAGGCCTTTAGCTAAAAATACATCCACATTTTTGGACATTTATGTATCAAATTTATTAGATTACTTAAGATGCTGGACTGATCTCCTCAATGTACAACATCAGTTCATAATAATATAGTCAATCAACTGACAACAGTTAAAACCAAATGTCTGCAACATTATAGGCTTGCAGTTGGTAGTGTCTAGCTACCACATGATTATGCTTCTAACCAATGTTTTAAAAATCGGACCGTTAATTGAACCGGTGAAGTGAAAGGGTCAAGATTCAACCGGTCGGACGGTTCAACTTCGGTTCAATGAATTTTTTTAAAAATAATTTATATAAATATACATATATAAAAAATAAGACATGTAATGGACTAATTTAATACTTTATATGATGAAAAGTTTACTATTTTTTAATAACTTTGATTTTTAAAAATAAAATTTTAAAATTATATGTTAAAACAAATTAATTTCATCTCAATTTCAATTATATCTAAATCCAACCCAAAAATATCACAATATTTTGAAATTATTTCACGTCTATGAGAATTTAGATATTGTAAACTTAAATTTTAATTTACGTTTTGAGATTTAGAGATTGCAATTTAAAAAATGAAGTTTGGAATTCGAAAGAAGTCAAGAAAATCGAAAATAGAAATGTAAACTTGATAAGAAACAAAAAATGAGATAAAAGTGAGTGGTTGTGGCATTAAATAATTTGGGTTAAAAAAATAATTCTTTTTTAATTTTTTTCAATTTAATGAACAAAAACAAAATTAAAAGATGGAAGAAAACATCAATAAATTAAAAATAAAGAGATTTGATTAAAAAGGGAGTGACAAAAGAAAAGAGAATAGAGAGAGAGAGAGTTGAAAATTAAAAAGAAAGGGCCATGAGAGGATGAGATTTTGTAAGAAAAATAAAAAAAAAGAAATATGAGTGTTTGTTTCATATAAATAAGTTATAAAAAAAAACTAATAAGATGTGATGGTGCAACAGTTAATATATTGATCTTCTATTACAAAGGTCTTGAATTCGAATCTTGATAGTTGCATTTTGCAAAATTTTTAAAAAAAAAGGGAAAAGTTGAAAACCGGAAACCACCGGTTCAATCCGGTTCGACGGTTTTCGCGATTCAACCGATTTTTGACCGATTTTCTGACAAAGTCAATTATGGCATTGAACCGGACCGGTGCCATGACCGGTTCGCGGTTCAACCGGCCGGTCCGATCCGATTTTCAAAACATTGCTTCTAACATTCATTTGATATCAAGATAGATGCCAATCCAGAAGTAACACACTTAGAAGAACTAACTACAGCATCTTTCATTTTAAAAACTCACATAAAGGGTCGAAAGCTTTATAATTAATATATATAAGAGTTATAGTTCAATTTAAGAACTCTAACAACTCCATTAAAAATTTAAATCACCTACACCAGTTGGAAGTTTAAATCAAGAGATACTACTAATTATGCTTAAGATTCATCAGTTAAAGTTGTATTATTGAAGACTACATGGGTTAAGATACATAAGTTTTGCAAATTAGCGGGGAATTATTGAGTAGTTTGCAAAAACTATGCAAATCTGTCAAAGTGGATGTTCGTGGTGTTAGGGTGGTTATCTAATTTTAACCTTTGGTGAAAATCATCACCTATTAAACCCAAAATCTATATGGCGATTATTAAGAAATAAATTAACAGTAAAAATAGCGGAAGCGTACATGAATCCATATTGACAAACTTGATACTTGAATCTTTAGAGAATTTGGGGTGACTTTACAGGTCAACACGTATTTGCCAGTCCTTGAGAGAGGCCTTTAATTTCTCTCTAGTATCTTTCATGACGATGGGATATCAGGAAAGAGTTATTTTGTGGTATTAGAAAATACGACAACTAGAATGATACCTGTGACCTGGGGACCATAACCCTATTTATAGGTAACATTCCTGTTATCTTTTGAAATCCTATTTCAGCCCATCATACAAATAGGAACCCATAAGTATCTACACATTAAAGGCCCACATCCTATTAGATACATTAAATCCAAACTATATTTGATCACTTTAATTGGACTTAACCTTAATTGACAGCTTGCAATACATAATTATTCACATATAAGTCTAATGTTGGATTAAGAATCCAACAATCTCCCACTTGGACTATATATATAACCTTATAATTATGTTTCGCAATTAACCATATGAATTCAATTTTACTGTCATTATCATAATGTATCTGCAACCAATTCGCTCCATCAATCATACCAACATAGGATCAAAGCGGCCTTTGTTACACTTTCGTAACTCGACCCATCAATGGTTACATATATCGATACAATTGAATGACATGAATCATGATGTGGATGTGTAGCATGGAAATTTCATGTAATATGATCAAAACATGCCTATTTCCAACTAGTCCACGTTAAATTTTCATGAGATCAAACCATACCGAAGTCAGAATGTAGATAAATCTAAACTTTGTTTATGCATAAATATCCTTAAATTCTTAATAATAAAAAAATGTCATAAGAGCATTTAAAATAACAAACTCCCACTAAAACTGTACATCATTTAATACGACACCCATATGAACAGTATGCTCATGAAACATTTTGGGTGGCAATCATTTAGTAAGCGAATCCGCAACCATGGAGTTTGTCCCGATATGCTCTATTGATAACTGTCCACTCTATACTCATTCTTTAACAGTCAGGAACTTGATATCTATATGTTTAGATTTCGTCGAACTCCTGTTATTGTTGGAATATAAGACTGCTGACTTATTGTCACAAAATAATTTGAGTGGTCTTTCAATATTATCCACTACACGTAATCTTGTGACGAAATTTCGTAACCAAATTTCTTGATTGGATGTCTCATAACAAATTATAAATCCTGCAGCCATAGTGGAAGATGTTATGAGGGACTGTTTAGCATTCTTCCAGGATATAGCACCTCCAGCCAACAAGTACACATAGCCTGACGTTGACTTCATAGTATCTTGACATCCAGCATAATCGGAATCAGTATATCCAATGATTTCTAACTCATCTGACTTCCGATACGTGAGCATGTAGTCTTTTATTTTCTGTAGATACCGTAAGACCTATTTGATTGCTTTCCAATAATCTAATCCAAGATTACTCAGATATCTACCTAGCATCCCAATAATGTACGCAATATTCGGATGCGTACATATTTAAGCATACATTAGACTCCATACTGCTGAGGCATAAGGAATTCTTTACATCTCTCTTTCCTCAAAAGCATTCTTAAGACACTGCTCAAGACTAAATTTGTCTCCTTTAGTTACAGGAGTGTCACCTGATTTACAATTTTACATGTCATACCTTTTAAAAACCTTTTCGATATAGCATTTTTGTGATAGTTTTAAAATACCCCGAGAGCAATCACGGTGTATTTGTATGCCTAACACAAAAGATGCATCACCAAAATCTTTCATCTCAAAATTCTTAGTTAGAAATTTCTTAATTTCATGTAATAGACCAATATCGTTGCTCGCAAGAAAAATATCATCAACGTACAATTCCAGAAAAATATACTTGCTCCCACAGAACTTATGATATATATAATCATCAACTAAATTCATCTCAAAACCAAATGAGATGATCACTTGATGAAATTTGAAATACCATTGTCGAGACGCTTGTTTGAACCCATAGATGGATTTTTTAAGTTTGCAAACCATATTTTTTGGATCTCCTGATACAAAATTTTTTGATTGCACCATATAAATTGTCTCATCAATGTTACCATTGAGAAACGTTATCTTTATATCCATCTGATGTAACTCAAGATCGAAATGTGCCACTAATGCCATGATAATTCTAAAAGAGTCATTTGAAGAGACTGGAGAGAATATTTCTTTATAGTAGATACCTTTTTTTGTGTATATCTCTTAGTGACAAAACGAATTTTGTATCTTTTCACACTGCCTTTCGAATCTCTCTTGATTTTAAATATTCATTTACAACCAATGGGTTTCGCACCTTCTGGCAATGGGACAAGATCTCAGACATCATTATCCTTCATGGATTTAATCTCCTCATTTATGGCATCGATCCACTTTTAAAAATTTGAACTTTTCATGACTTGACAGAAGTTGATTGGATCATCTTCCATCAATCCAGAGTCATTCTCATGTTCTTAGAGAAAAATAATGTAATCATCTGACACTGCACTTCTCCTTTTCTCTAGTGGATTTTCTTAATGACACTGATTCTTGAAAAGGAAGAGTTTGTTCTTCTATAACAGTTTACTCTTTGACATTGTCGTGATTTGTCATGCCATGATCAAGTTCAGGAATAGGGTCCTGAACAAGAACAATGACACTTGTGAAAATATTAATATATTTCTCTTTAAAGACAATGTCTCTTACTGTATTTTCTCCCCCAAACTCGACATCCTCAAAGAACCGAGCATTTCCTGTCATAAAAATTGAATTAGCTGTGGGATCATAAAACTTGTAACCTCTGGATCTTTCAGAATATCCAATAAAATAACAACTAATCGTTCTTGAGTTCAGTTTCCTTTCATTAGACCTAAAAGGCCTTACCTCAACTGGACATAGGTCTTATATAGATGGTTTAAACTGGACTTTTTCTCAGTTCAAAGTTCATAAGAGGTTTTGATAGTTGCTTTAGTTGAAATTCTGTTAAGAATATATACTGTAGTCTTAAGTGTTTCTCCCCAGAGTGATTCTGGTAAGGTAGAATGACTTATCATACTCCTTACCATGTCTTTAAACGTTCTATTTTATCTTTCAACTACACCGTTTATAGTGGATGAACCCAACATAGTATACTGTGGGACGATACCGTATTCCTCTAGATATTTAGCAAATGGTCTGGACGTTGTTCACCTGAACCGTCATATCTACCATAGTACTCACCACCACGGTCAGATCTGACGCTTTTAATTCTTTTATTGAGTTGATTCTCAACTTCAGCCTTAAAATTTTTGAACACGTCCAGTGACTGTGACTTTTCAGAAATGAGATATATGTAGCCATATCTTGAAAAATCGTCTATGAACGTTATAAAATATTGTTGATTATTCCAAGCAGATGTGAAAAATGATCCACAAATATCCATATGTATAAGTTCTAAGACGTCTGAAGACCGATTGGTTTCAAATATTCTTTTATTGGTTTGTTTCCCCTTTATACAGTTAATGTAATCATCAAAATCTGTAAAATTTAAGGGGTCGAGAATTTCATTTGACACAAGTCTTTCTATTCTCCGTTTGGAGATATGTCCCAATCTCTTGTGCCATAATGCGGTTGAATTCTCATTGATTAATTTTCTTTTTACTCCTCTAGTACTCAGATGCAGAGATTCATTAAATGAGCCAATTGTATCAATTAAATATAGATTATCATAGTATATTAAAGAACTAGAACCAACTAATTTTGAATCATGAAACAATTCAAATTTTTCATTTCCAAATGAACAAGAATAATCAGATTTGTCCAAAACAGAAATAGAAATTAAATTTCGTCGAAAAGATGGTACAACAAATGTCTCATTGAGATCTAAATAAAATCCGATCTTTAACAATAATCTAAAAACTCCAATTGCCTCAACTTGAACTGTTTTGCTATCGCCCACATAGATATATCTTTCATTATCATTAGACTTTCGGCAATTCAGGCAACCCTGCATAGACACACTGATGTGAGTTGTTGCACCAGAATCTAACCACCATGTGTGTGTAGGTACCAAAGTTAAATTAATCTCAGAACAAACTAAATTAAGAGACAAACCTTTCTTAACACGCCAAGTGTGATAGTTGGTGCAATGCTTCTTTTGATGCCCTTCAACTCCACAGAAGAAACAACTATTCTTTCTCTGATCATTTGATTTCTTTTGTTGTTTCTTTTGTGGCGTTGTACCTGCAGATCCTTTTTCCTTCTTTCTTTTAAGTCCCTTACTTTTATTATTAGTGGTTGACACCAGATGGACACTTTTTGTCTGCTCTTGTTTCAACCTTTCATTTTTCTCTACACAGTGTGAGATGAGTTCATTTAGAAACCAAGTCTCCTTTTAATAGTTGTAACTCACCTTAAACTGGCTAAATTGTGTAGAAAGAGATATTAAAATCAAATGCACCAGTAACTCTTCAGAGAGTTTCAACTTAATTGCATTTAATTTCGAAATAAGATGAGACATCTCCATGATGTACTTTCTGATATTGTATTTACCACTATATTTCATTGAAATTAGGTGTGTCAAGAGCGTACTAACTTCAGCCTTTTAAATATTTTTTCAATGTCCTGAAGGAACTCTTTAGCGGTTACAGTCGTTTCTGACATTGTTCCTCTGAATGCTTCTGGAACGGCCTTTTTAATGGTTATCAGACACAAGCGATTTGATCTATCCCACCTCTCATTATTTTTCTTTTCATCATAGGTTCTCTGATCTGTAAGAGGTGGGGGAGAATCAATCCTTAACGCAAGGTCGAGATCCATTATTCCAAGTACCATCAAGAGATTTTTTTTCCAAGACTTGAAATTTGTGTCATTCAGCATAGGAATATTATTGATGTTGAAAGTAATATTTGTAAAATCATTCGCAACTGAACAGAAAATATAAAATAATTAAAACTATACTTATATAAACCAAAATAATAATAAATTCAAATAAAGGTAACCTCATCTCAAGATACCGATATTCCATTAATATTTTATCTTTGGATAAAAATATTAATTTCTGAGTGATATCTTGATGCAGTAATAAATACTGATAATAATAACATGTCGAAAATAAAATTTTCTTTGGGCCAATTTATAAATCACATGTAAAATCCAAATAATTATCAAGTATTTATTACCACAAGTGCACATGAAATTTCATTAAATATTGACCTTCCTTTGAGCCGATCAATATTCATAAAATTACAAGTACCCAACAAGTTATATTTTAAAATAAATTAATTTTCATAATAGAGGTCACTTTGATGGCATATTATTTCAATTAATTTATTCTAAAATATATATATTCATACCAATATTCAAATTTAAAATTATACAAATTAAACAAGAATTTTGATCAAAGTCAACTTTAGTCAACTGTGATCAAACCAATTAATTGGATCAAGCCTTATTGGATCAAAAGTCCATATCCATAATTTGACCCAATTTATTATTCAAGCCCAAAAATTTTTTTTTTGAAGTCTATAAAGTCTTATAAAACTGTATATTTAGTGAGCCAAACATATGAACTTTATTGGGATTAAATATTTTATTTAGCTTTATTAGGGTTTACTTAAATTAGAGAAACCCTAATATCCTTAACATAAAAATATATGTATTGCTCTTAAACAGAAGATGCAGTCAAAAGAAAGTAGTAACAATTGACGGTCACACATAAAAATTAGCCAACTGAGTATCTTAGTAAAATATAGTGGCTAAAGTTTGACTACTGTAGGGTCCACCAGAAAGTCATAGCAAGGCAATAGCTTCGTGTGTAAATTGAAACAATGGATCGGCCAACTCATGAATTTCATTAATTAATTATGCTTGATTCAACACATGTGACTGACACTGGGACCACAAAAGCAATGACCCTGGTTTCATCAAAAGTCAAAGTACAGAAGCACCATCATTCGAACCGCGGAAGCAAACAAAACCATGAATTAAAAATTGTTAACATGAAGCAAAATTAACTTGTCTATCATGGTGGATCCACAGATTCATATATAATACAAAAACAGTAAATCATAATATCCGAAGCATCAATAATAAAGCATGAAACCCGAAGCCGAATAAGAATCATGAATAACAATCAACAAATATGATAAGAAACATGGAACCCAAAACCGAATAATAAAGCCATATATTGTAACGAAAAGTTGAACAATCATAGTTTCAACAAATATCTCGTTGGCCGATTCTTCATAAACATCATACATAATTGTTTTTAAAGATAAAAATTACTAAATTCAAATTATTTCCTAATAATCTACCATATAGGCTCTGATACCATTTGTTAGGGTGGTTATCTAAATTTAACCTTTGGTGAAAACCATCATCTATTAAACCCAAAATCTATATGGCGATTATTAAGAAATAAATTAATAGTAAAAATAGTGAAAGTGTGCCTGAATCCATATTGACAAACTTGATACTTGAATCCTTAAAGAATTTGGGGTGACCTTCCAGGTCAACACATATTCGCTAGTCTTTGAGAGAGGCCTTTAGTTTATCTCTGGTATCTTTCCTGACTATGGGATATCAGGGAAGAGTTATTTTGTGGTATTAGAAAATACGACAACTAAAATGATACCTGTGATCTGGGGACCATAACCCTATTTATAGATAACATTCCTGCTATCTTTTGGAACCCTATTTCAGCCCATCATAGAAATAGGAGCCATAAGTCTCTACACATTAAAAACCCATACCCTATTAGATACATTAAGGTCAAACTATATTTGATTACTTTAATTGGGTTTAACCTTAATTGACAGCTTGCAATACATAATTATTCACATATAAGTCCAATGTTGGATTAAGGATCCAACACGTGGGCCAAACTAAATGTTTTGAAGTCCGAACCGTGTCAAGATTTAACGATAGTTCTCTAGACACTATGCCCTTTTGGACTCAAATGTTTGGTCATCCTAACTCCGGTACTTGTAACTATTATTATCCGCTGTATAAAACATAGTAATAACTCTTAAAACACCCTTTTAACATCTATAACGAGGATTCAATCAAAATTGATATACAATTTTTACACTTTGTTTTGGGAAATCAAGAGAACAGTTTTATTATATCCTATAGAAGATTGCCTTTATTGTTGGAGCAAATTCATCGTAAGGATAGTGATTTTCTCACATCCTTTTTTTTTTTAGTGTAAGCGGAAGGATTCGAATCCGAGACCTCTTGCTTACACTCCCTCCCCCCGTACCACCCAACCCAACCCTCCCCCCAATTCTTTCACATCTTAAAGCAAAGTAAGCGAAGTGTCTTTCTAACATGCAAAAAATTTAATCATGATAAATTTAACATGTGATCTTTCCTTTGTCTCCTTTCTTATCTTCATATGCTCTTTTCTTCTTAGTTTTTACCTTTTATTTGGAGATTCAGCCAATTGGTCTCTGTTTTCTTAGGGTACATCACTTCCCTTTTATGAATTGGATCGGGTCCATTATATGACCCGAATGTGCTGGATAAAAGGAGGGAAAGTTTCCCTCGTTTGTGCTAAAAATAAATTCCCTTTTCTTTTTTAATAATTTTATTTGAATTTCCATCCTTGCCCTTGGTCAATAGCACATGTTTTACATGACACAAAAACCCTAGTGGTTTTGTAGATTCTGTCAATATTTTAATTAATTGGGATGGATTTAGTAGTTTGGGAACTTGAGTGTCTCATTTTGAAGTTTAGAAATTGAAATGAGAAACCGCGTATAATTTAGGGGGTCAAAATGAAATTTATCCAAATATAAATCTTGGAAAATATTTTGTACCAATGATACAATGTTCATTATTTTTTTTCATGTGATGTGATGCTCCTTGTCCCAGGCGCTACCACCACTTCTTTCTGTAAAACAATACCTGCCAAGAACATAGATTAATAGCGGAATGGTCTCAATTCAAGAGTGAAGTACTCGAAATGAGAAAATGAGTTATCATCTGTGATTTCTTCATTTTTTCGTATGCATTCCCAATTCATGTAACTTTCTGTTCTTTTTTTTTTTTTTTCAGCAAACGACAACCGCTGTCATTTATATTAACACTTGATAGTACAAGGATTAATTACACAAAGGGAATACTACCCTCATTTCCTTCTTCCCAATTCATGTAACTTTCTGTTCACCTATGCTATATTTCAAGAAGATCCCTATTTATTCTTGTGTAATGGCAGCCATGGATCTTAGAAAGTGTCTTTTACTCATTTCAACCTCTCGCGCCCATTTTCTTTTGACTTGTCTACCGTTTACTTTGACTGCTAATCTGGTTAATATTTCTTGTTTTGTTCCTTGTCCCATATTCCAGATCTGATTGAATACTGCAGTGCTGCAGATATTTGTTGTGAATTTGTCATCATTGCAAATTACAAAGCCATCGGGCCCTTAGCTGAATGCATCTCTAATTTCTAGCTATTGTACATCAACATTTCTGAGATTGATTAACTGAATATCCGTCGACAGTTCCCGTGAAATCTGAGCCCGCTGATATAGCATGCTTGTTCCACCTTAGAGTGACCAATAATTACATAAAGTATGCAAAGGAAAAATTTATAGCAAACACAGTATTCTACCGCACTTGCCAAATTCTTGATTAACACAGCATCTTCTCTGGATAAGGTTTCATGCGGAAGACGGAAAATCTTGTGATATTTGTCAGTGCGACGCCCACCATCCCTCCCCACCACACACTCAAAAATCAAAGAGAGTTCCTTATAATAAAAATAGTGAGTCCTAACCTACCGCTACTAGGACTACTACTTTGTCCGTTAAATTGAATTTGGACCATCTCACTGCAAAAAGTCTTGCATGTACGAGTTCTTTCATTTTGGTTGAAATCATCATCTTCCTCGGAATGTTCTTCTTTTTCTTGAACTTAATTTTGAGTGAGTAGGTGCAAGATATACTGGGAATTTTTTTGCATATTCACTAGATCACCAGCTATTGCCAGGGATTTCATTTTCTCTCAAGTGAGTGCTGAATTTTGTTTTTTTTTTTAAGTTTAAAGTTTTTCTTTTTAAACGTGGCTTCACCATATAAATGGAATTTCTGCAGATTCAACAGATCACTTGTTGCCATAGCGTTCATTCTCTCCAAAGTAAGTGCTGAATTTCTTTTTCTTTTCTTTTTTCCACACATTTATTATTTTGTGGTTGAAATGTATATGGCTTCCATGCGTTCTTGACACTCCATACTCGCATATCATAGCTTCACTTATGCCTGGGACGTAATAGGAGGAAATTTCGGCCTTTTTATTTGACTCAGCATTAGATAAATCAAATTTTGATTTCAATACATACAGTGCTAAAAGTACTTAAGCTTTTTTTTTTAAAAAAAAAAAAAAAAAAAGAGGATTTAATAGTGGTGTCTCACTTAATCCTTTGATGATTTGAACCTGTGACCTATCGATTTTAGGTGAAGCAATTATGTGAACGAATTTCATGTGATGTGATATGATGAGTAACTATGATATTAATATGGGATAATTATATTTTATTTTTTTATGATTTAATATTATTTTACGTAACCCTCTATGAAGCAGACAATAAACTCCACAACTGGCCGCCCATAATACTAAAAGACACAAAAATCCAAAATCAGCCGCAGAATTGCAAGCTTATTATTACTTTTTCTACTTAATTTTGAAAAGACAGGTGTGAATTATAAGCTTGATTACATAGGAAGTGAATTATTCAGATTTCAATTTATTGACTTTGCCACTTCTGGGGCGTCGGCATGAAAATTTCTCCCACTCTTGACTCTGTCCAGAAGGTTATCCGTAGAATGGAAGTTGAATGGAAAAGTCTTTACTCTGTCCAAAAGTTTACTCTCTCCCCATCTTTACTCTGTACAAATGGAAGTTGAAAGTTTCAACTGATTCATTTTTCCTACTCTCGAAATATGAATGCAACTATTTTCCCCAGAAGATCTGAGTCGTTGCACAGACGTCAGGGGTCAACCACGCCAAATTTCTATCAGTTCACACACATATTAACAAGTGTGATGCAACCAGTGTATACACAGAAGAGCAAGAAAAAAGCTGCATCTTTTCTATTCCATCTCGCAATTTCCATACATGGCTGCTTTTTTGTTCTTCGTTCTATCATCAGCATTCTATTCAGGAATAGCAGCTCAACAAAGCCCTCTTAACATTAGCGTAGGTTCTTCTCTAACGCCCACAGGCAACTCATCATCATGGTTGTCGCCAACCCGAATATTTGCTTTTGGATTCTATCAGCAACGCAATGGCTATGCTGTGGGGATTTTTCTTGCTGGAATTCCTGAAAAGACTGCAGTTTGGACTGCCAACAGGGATAACCCCATTTTTTCGAGCAATGTTTCGCTGATTTTGTCTACAGATGGCAGGCTCATTTTGCAGCTGCCAGAAGGCCAAGACATAACAGTTGTTGATCCTTTGGAACCCATTTCATCAGCTTCTATGTTGGATTCTGGAAATTTTGTGTTATACAATTCTGATAAGGAAATCATATGGCAAAGTTTCGAGCATCCGACTAATAGTTTATTGCCTCGTCAGCAATTGATACCCGGTCAGGAGCTGATCTCCAGTGCTTCAGAAACTGATGATTCAAGAGGAATTTTTCGTCTTTTAATGCAAACAGATGGAAACCTTGTACAGTACCCAGTGGGAGCAGCAAACGGACCGGAAAATGCCTATTGGGTCTCTGAAACATATGGACACGGTCCAAATGTAACTCTAAATCTCGAGGATGATGGACATCTCTACTTCATCAATTCAAGGGTTAATATAGTGAAGAATCTTTCTGATGGAGGACATCGTAAGAACGAGATGATCTATTTGATGAAGATTGATGTGGATGGTATTTTCCGATTGTATTCACATTCGATAGATCAGGGGGGCAATTGGTCGATCATATGGGAATCTTCAACTGATAAGTGTGATCCTAAAGGCCTTTGTGGGTTCAATAGCTTCTGTACTAAACCTGATAACTTGGTCGATTGCAAATGTCTTCCTGGATTTCAGTTTGTCAATCAAGGAAATTGGAGGTTGGGCTGTGAGAGAAGTTTTGTTACAGATAGTTGTAATTCCACGGATTCAAATGTCAACTATACCATTGAATTCTTGGAAAATACTGTATGGGCAGATTACACCTTTTCCATTGTGAACACAAGCACGAAAGATGATTGTGCAAAGGTTTGTCTGGAAGATTGCAACTGCGAAGCAGCATTCTTCAAAGATGGACAATGCAAGAAGCAGAAGCTCCCATTGACATATGGAAAAAGAGAAACTGACTCGAATATTGCTCTTGTCAAGGTCCACAAACGTGCAACTATAGATGAAGGTGTAATTCCAAGTAATCCTCTAAAATGCAGAAAGGAAGAAGTTCGTGTCTATGTCCTAATAATTGGGATTTCCCTTGCTGTTCTTGCAGTTCTGATATCTGTATTTGCTGGACTTTATGTTCAGAAAAATCGGGCAGGGGCCCATAAACAAATACTGGGAAAGGGAAATGTCGAATTTGTTGAGAATGTGGCTCCAAGGGCCTTTACCTTTGCTGAGCTGGAGCAGGCAACAAATGAATTCAGAGAAGAGTTGGGCAAAGGAGCATTTGGGACTGTGTACAAAGGGATTTTGCCAAATTCCAAGAAGATTGTGGCCGTGAAGAAACTTGAGAAAGGATTAGCAGAAGGGGAAAGGGAGTTTCAGAACGAAATCTCAGTGATTGGGAAAACGCATCATCGTAATCTCGTCCAGCTACTTGGATACTGCCTTGATGGAGCTAAGAGGCTTCTAGTTTATGAGTACATGCGCAATGGATCGTTGGAAAAAATCCTGCACAAACCAGAGAATCATCCAAGCTGGGACGAAAGAATGAAAATTGCCTGTGACATTGCTAGAGGTATTCTTTACTTACATGAAGAATGTGAGACACAAATCATCCACTGTGACATCAAACCTCAGAATGTACTCATGGATGAAAGCAGATGTGCCAATATTTCTGATTTTGGATTGGCAAAGCTGTTGAAAAATGATCAAACCAGAACTTATACAGGAGTAAGAGGAACAAGAGGCTATGTTGCACCAGAATGGTTCAGGAACTTGCCTGTGACAGTTAAAGCAGATGTTTACAGCTTCGGAATTATGCTGTTAGAAATCATATGCTGCCGAAAAAGCGTAGACTGTACCAGTCCTGAGAATGAAGCAATTCTTGAAGAATGGGCTAATCAGTGTTTTGAGGCTGGAGAGCTATATAAATTGGTTGGTGATGAGGAGGTTGATGACGTGAGAGAACTGGAAAGAATGATCAAGATAGCTCTTTGGTGCATCCAAGAAGAGCCGGCACTTCGTCCATCCATGAAGAGAGTTCTATTGATGCTAGAAGGAACTGGTGACATTCCAATTCCTCCCAGCCTTCCATCTTTTTCAAGTGTCTTATAATTGTAATTTGTTGTTTTGGTATTTTTCTAGTTTCACATCTTATCTATTTTATGAAATATGAACTTCAATGTTGGACAAATATTTATGTGTTTTCTTAGCTTATTCTGCTGATGTGCTAGTGCATAGTATTTGACACTATATTACTTGCTTGATTCATGTCATAGTCACCGAAGTATCCACCGAAGATTCAAGTGGATACCACTGTGAAAGATCCACGTTGAACCACAGCAATTATGTTGTAGACAACTAAGTCCACGAAGCCCAAATTGGCTGGGCATGCTAAATTTGTTGGAGCTTAATTTCTTCATTGCTGAAAGGCAAAGTATTCGACAACTATTGAAAATTTTGTATTGTCCGGGTCAATTTCTTGAAGTCTTTTTTAATCATATTGACAGGTTGTCAGTCTGTGCAATAATAAAAACCTGCTCAAACTAAAAGTAATTTCTGTAGATAGCGGTGAGCAGGGTCGAATCCACAGGGACTGGGAGTAATTATTTCTTTTCAAGTTCACAGTGACAAGGGGGGTGTTTTTGTGCAGAAGGTGACAATCAAAGAAATTCAACTAAAATCTAAGAAACTACTAAAAATTAGATAACAAATTACTAAAATCAAATTGGTGATAATTAAGGATCTAGCCAAGAAATAACTTCAGCAATGGTGCACCTAATCGATCATCGATGCAAAGCCAATTCCAATTATTCACTAATAAATAGGTTATAACTGCCAAACAAACGATGACAGTCAACCCCTCCTTACTGTGTCAGTGATTAAGGTACACCCGTTAACCACTGCTCTAATTGAGGAATAATCCTAGGTACGTCCATAAGATTTAATTCCCCAATTCCCTTACGTATTAGAGGAGGCCTATTCTAATCAAATAACACACTACCAGGGTTATTTTAGGTTAGCCTGCGTATTCCCCTGATACAAATCCAATCATGCCAGTTATCACTCTTTTGAGACAATTAAACAATTACGGATTTAACGTCCCAATTGACAATAGATTATCAAATTAACTAATTATCCGGATCCAAGACAATCAATTAATTAAACAATCATAAGCACTGTAACTAGGGAATATGCGAATACCAATAAATAAATAAAAAGATAAAATTAAATCAATCTCACAAATTTTAGGCGAACCAAAGCCTCCATTGTTCCTTGACTAGAGTGAAGAAACTAATTCATATTCGATGCAAAAAATCCATGTAAAGCTGAAGCAATAGTCGCGGCCATTATGCGGCAGGAGGAATCCACCACAGACCACAAGGAAAAGTCAAAAAGCAAAACTACAAGGAATCATTCAATTGCTCTTATTTGCCTCTGACATACGAGCGGTAACTACTACTAAGAAGCAAAGGAAGGAAAAATCAAAGCTAAAAACAAAGTAGTGCTCAGTGTTTGCTACATATCAATCGTTTTTATTCCAATTGCTACTGTGCAGCATCCGCCGCCCAGCCCCCCAGCGAGGAAAAAAGAAAACTTCGGCCTCCCCTTTTTAATGCTGTCTTCGGGCCAATTACCAAGAAGGGTCGCAGTTTGATATTTCAAAAATGTCCCTGGATGCCTGCTACTTGAACTCTTTCTTGATAACTGCCAAATTGGCCTTGATTGTGATATTTTTGTTCTACTCCCTGAAATAAATGCAAATTACGAAAAGTGAGTAGAATCTAATAATTAATTCATATTAGGTCAGGTAATAAGAAAAATTAATAATAAAATAAATGATAAAATTGCAACCTATCAATTCCCCCCATACCTAAACCATGCTTGTCGTCAAGCATGAGAACAACAAACAAACACCAATATTTGATAGTGGCTATTGCTCTATCCAACAAATTGCCAAGATACTAAGAAAAAATAATAATCAAGCATCAATGGTCAAGTCCAAGAAACATCACTTCGGTTAGCTTCTAAACCACAAACTCCTCTAATTTCATGTTAACTAATATAAGAAAAAGGAATGACGCACAACATTTATCAGCAAATGGTCCAACTATTAACCAAAATCTCAACATTAAATTCATAAACCGGCAAACTGACTTTTATTACACACTAAGACAACTTTCACTTCTTCTTTTTTTTCATGTTTTTTTATTTTTCTATTTTTTTCTTTTCCCTTTTTTTTCTCTTTTTTTTCGCTTTTCTC